>NW_005054411.1:1764019-1785506 GCF_000277835.1 Geospiza fortis
AGGACAGCAATAACATTGCTAATCAAGTCTAAGGAACATAGAGGCCTTGTCTACAGGAAATTCTTTTATCAGTTTTAACCTCCGAATTTACATAAATTCATAAAGAATAGGCTTCCTCATGTTCAGGAAAGCAGATAAATCTGCATCCCTGCCAATCTATCTAACAGGAGTCTGGATTTTCAGAGAAGCATCCACAACCCTGCTGGAGGTCAACAGGAGCTCAGGGTCTTCTCTAGGAAAGACATTCTGCACTTTCCATGATGCAGCAGTTGGACTAACATCTCTTGGTTGGGCAGAATATTCATTCAGGTTTGTTTCCATGGAAATGTGTCTTTTCAGACACATTCCTAGATCTTCTCATCTGAATCCTAAAAGCATAATCTGTAATTCACAATTTATTATAAATGCAGTATCTCACTGTATGAGGTATGCACTAACATCTTTAACTACATTCACTGTGAAGCGTCATAATTTTCTAATTTTAATTATGCAGCATGTTAATTGGTCTAAGAGAAATTACAAAAATATAAATCTGCATTTTATATAATCTGCATTGATTAAAAAACTGAAATACTTTTTCCTTCTGCAATAACTGAAAAACCCAGCTAAATATAAATAATAACTGAAAAACCCAGCTAAATAATTTCATTAGTTTTTGTGATCCAAAAAATTGCCACACAAAAATTCTAAATAAGTAGTCTAATAAAGAGGCTCAAGCAACAAAATGAAAAATAAGACAAAATTTAAAAAACCTCACAGCACTCATTTATAAGATAGTCCTGTGTTTAAGAAAAAAACATGCCTGAGCAATTGAAATTGCTGATTTTCTACATATTCTACCTATTTAGATGCTGGAGCTAAGTGTAACAACCACCAAGCCACAGGATGATGTAGCAGCTATTGCACCTATCATTTACTCTACCTTGTAATCAAAGTTTTCATTTAAGAAGTTTTTACGAAGGGCATCCGAAAGGTACAAGACTGTAGTAATGATCACACTGAGAAGAAAAGAATGAAAAAGACAGGAGTTTTCATTACATGGAAATTCATATTTAATACTCAAAGCAGGACAATTTTCCAGTGAAGAAACAGACATAGTGTGCCTGCTGGCATTGAATACGACATTTTCAACATACCATATAAATACCTAACAACATCTATTGACAGAAAACATGCTCATTAAGATAATGAGTGCTGAAAGAAGGTGCACCAAAACCAGACATTCTATATAGAGCATAATTGATCAAGACCAATCATAAACTTTGTTCTCAAAAAAATTATTATTTCAGATTTATTATACACCTTATCTTAATAGTATTAATACCCACAGTTGTACAATTTGTTTTCAGCTTTCTTGGTATTGAAAATACGTGCATATAGATTATAAATAAAATATCTAGTAAATGCTAATATTCAACACTGATACCCCTATGGACAAAAAGTCTTTTTAATGACAACAGATAAATGCAAAACTATGTGAGCTCTGAGAGAAGGATCTGCTTCTAAAGATCTCTATGCTGTATGTTGTAAAAAGTCATACATTACCCTACATTTACACCCGCATGAATTAGAATAATCTTTCTTAAATAAATACATATGACCAAGATCCTCTCACAGTGGTTGTCACCAGAGATCAACGATGGTTTTGTTTATTGTAGCAACCAACCTTGGTAATCTACAGAAATAGAACATTCTTTGAGATTATTTAAATACACCTAATTTCAGTGGCTTAAATTAACCCCTGCAGCACTCTTGTCTTCCAACATATTTAGTCAAACTAGAAATCCATGTAAAGCATTAAATTATTTTTGAAAATAGTCAGAAGTGAATACTTATAGAGAGAAAAAAAGATAAACACAGAATGATCTTTTTGCTGTTATGTATTTTACAATAATCAACTGTTTAAAGATATTCTGAGAAAAAAGGTTATATCTACACATTTCATTTAATTACCATCTGTCTATTATTAATACATCTAGTTCTTTGAATATAGTTCTTGAGCAGCATGTTGTTACAGTGCTAAAATATGTTTTCCTTTCTATATTTTGAACTTTTTTTTTTTTACTATTTTTTGCAATGCATTCAAGACAGAAAGACTTAAGAATAATAACAGCAATATATATATTTCAAGGTTACAATATTTTTCATTTTTACAACACTGGAGAACTAAATGTTAGCCAACCCACCTAGAATATAAACTATATTTTTCTTCCAGCACTTTGGACAATTTTCACGTTTATAAAGAAAAACTGGCTATCTGTAATTTAACATATTAGTAGTTCAAATGTTTACTTCCATTCTTCTACTTTTAAAATTACTGTCCCTGCTAAACTTTACCTTTGTGTTTGATGTGCTTGAACACCTGCACCAGCCAGTTCTGAGACTGTTTTTAGAACAGGTCTTGAGGCTCAAGTTTCATTTATTCCTATTCCACTGCTCAAGTGGATTTTCATGCATATTATTTTCTCAAGGATTCCACTGAAACTTTTCTATCCAAGTAGTGTTCCATGCTTAGCACTCATCAGTAAGTTAACCCCACCTTTTCACCAATGGAGAGTTACAGCCTTTGTACAGCACTTGCTATTGCAGCATGGAACAAAAGTGAAATGTTAGTAAAATGCAGTATAAGCAAAGTTAATAATGGAGGCATGGATAAGAACAGAGCCCTGTCATTCTTGTTGTTGTGCATGATTTAATTCAAGGTCCATATGCTTCACAGAATGGAAATAGTTTGTATATTTCTGGAAGACATTCTGGTAGAAAAAGTCCGTTTATCACAATTTGAGCTATATGAAATTTCCACCTAAGTCCAAAGTAATAAATCCCTGAAAACAGTTCTCAAGAGAAAATTCCACAAGATCCATAACCATACTGCCAAGTTTACATGACATAATTCTATTTTTGTCTGAGACAATTCCTTTCTTGCTACACTCCTTCCATGACAGGTGAAATTGAAGAGAAAGATCTGCTTCAATTCTTATGAAGTGAATAAAGCAGACAAATGCAACTTCTAGAATATTTTTTGAAGAATGTTCCTGAGATAACAGAATAATTGCAATGCAAGTATTTCTTCCTGCAGAGAACTTTGCTCAGGTTTCATTTATTTGGTAAGCCAAAGATATGATATGGATTAGGTGATAAAATGTGGGTCTCTAACATGAGAGGATATGTTGTAGATAAAAAAAGCCTCAAAACACCAGATGCAACACACAAGGTTGAAGACATTGTTTTTGACCTACCATCTGTTATTCTGTATCTACAACAGTCTAAAATCAGGTAGAACAGAAAACAAGCTAGTGCTAGGGATGCTCGTATACAAAAAAAAGCAGAAATGCACAAAGCAGAGGCAGCAGCCAGAGGACAGCTGCCTGATTCGGTACAGTACTCACATTCCAAGTTGATTCCCAGCCAGTGATTGCCAAACAACAACATTCATTTGAAATTCATCTGAGTATCAAACTATAAACTACTGAACTTGTGACAAAACTTGCTTTTCTTCCTCTTACCACCTGCCACATATTTGTTCAGAATGCCTGTTTTACAGGAGAAAACTCTCTACTTTGAGTTACTAAGTTATTCTGGACTCATACACAGGATGCTAACCCAATGTCTGGTAAGGCCATTGTTGATGGAATGGCTTTTCCATCAAATTTTCAGAGCAAACCTTTCAGCAATAAGCTGTTTGAAAAATACAGAAGTTCAACAACTGCTTACTGCCTGGGCTATACTCTAGCAACATGGCTTTTGCCTGGGCAGCCAGTGGCAGAAAATGAAAATTTCCTTTTCCATGGTGATATAGGACAAATGTATAGCATTAACTTCTCATTCCATTCTTTACTATCAGACTGAAATTATCCCAAGCACAGAGGTATTCAAACAGAAAAAAATTCTTTCATATTTCATAAAAAAATGAAATAAACCTTGAATCACATATGTGTATGTATCTATTGTTATAGGTTTATGAGCTTATTTATATACGCATGCCTATGTATATATGTTTTTTGTGAAGGACTGAATGCCAGGTTCAGTTGCTAGCAACATTTTGCATTACATAAAAGCAAAAATTTGTTAGGAACACTATGTATTACATAAAAGCAAGAATTTTTGTTCATTGTAGGAGTCTCAGACTCCCACACCATGGGAGCTAACAGGATTCTTTAGAGCAGCCATTATGATGACACTAATGGTGATTTGATACCTTCCCTTGTACTCCATTTGAGTTACTTTTATAATAATAATAATAGTAATAATAATAGCAATAATAATAGTAATAATAATAATAATAATAATGTATTTTAGCCATTACTGAATTTTATAACCAAAAGGATTCTCTGCTTAAAGTACTTATGTCCAACTGTCAGTAGATACATTTGAAATTTCAGTGTAAGCAACGTATTATGCAAACCTTACTTTACAGATAAATTATTTTCCTATAAGTAATACTATTTGTACATCTATTTGTAAGCTTATAATATTCAAACTGAGGATTGGATGACTTAGCTTCTCCACCATCAAGTAGAATGCTGAAAGGCTATACATAGTTAATTACACAGAGATCTTGAAAATTACAGCTTCTTGTATACCAAGAAGCAGAAAATTAGTTCTTTATTCTTTGTGTCTTTGCCTATGATACATAAGCATAGTATATTATGCATATCAAAGATTTGCTCAGCACGTAGTTGAAGCTCCTTTGCTCTCCAAGTCATTCTTCTCAGCTGTTAATAACACGACATATCTGAAAAATTCAGCTGAGTCTGTTAACTGCTCTCCAAAGGTGCCAGGCAAGAGAAGTCGTTCTTCTCCTAACATTAAGCTAACTGAAGCCCGTGGCCATTACACAGTGACTTCCAGTTGAAACTGTGAAGGTCTTCTCCAAAGCTTCAATTTTAGTCAGGTATATTTTGCTATAAAATTTAGTATTTCTCTCTGGCACTAGGCAACTGATTCTGACATCTTCCTATATTATGTGGTGCTCATCTGCAGTTACAAATAGAAGCTAGATACTACCTAGTTGATGTAGAAAGAAAGTCTACTTCTAGAATGAAAAAAATTAAAATCATTATTTCCATCGTAAACATAAAGCCGTCTTTGTCACTCAGTAGTCACATTCATGTTAGAAATATTAAATGACCATAAGTAATTCTTTTGCTTCCCGGCATGCATGCTGACTATCTCAGATATTACACGGTTATGAAGCTTTAAACAGAGTTATTTCTGTCTCTTTGCTCAACTGTTAGAAGCTAAGAATGTTTTTGCATGTTCTCTTTCCATTACGAAATACAATTCCAAAAATCCATTTCTCTGCTTTTCTGCTTTAGTGCTAAGTTTGCCCTTTTAAATGTCACTTTATTTCTCAAATTTTAGAAGTCAGTTGGCAGTTTATAATGCTAGCTATTAATACCTTCACACATTGGGCATCAGAACATTCAGAACTATAGATCATACATGTGTCATCTTGAAACATCTTAGTTCCTGGACAGTTACAGATTTGACTTCTTGAGCTCATAGTATCTTCTGGTTTTGGAGGATTTTTTAAAAATTTCTCAGACAGCATCCAAGTATCAGATGCTACATAATCACTGAAAGCATTGCAACTATAAAGAAGAAAAACCCCTAGGAGCCAGGGGGCAGTGAGATTTTTATATGTAAATATTGTATATGGTAAGAATTATGGCATTTTAAGACTTAGAAATATTTCAGGTAATTCTAGTTCTGCATACATAAGTAAAAGAAAAAAAACATAATTTCTCCCTCAGGAAAAGCTTGTTCCTTGATTATATCCTTGCTAAGACTTATTTCTTCCCTAGCTCTTTCTGTCAATATCAGAGTTTGAATTCTTCTACCACTCTAGGGACAGGGAGAAAAGCAGTGCAGCTGTTGATGTGTTGGCAGTGATGGGTGATGTGATGACACACATGCTGCCTTCAGGTGAGCTACAGTGAGTGAAAGGCCAGACAGATAGAAGGCAACCATGGGATACAGGAAATACAGCACCTGGTTTATTCCTGGGAAGCAGAAGTTTGAAAAGACCCAGACTGTAATTGGATCACTTAATTCTGCTCTTATAAAGATGGGCTAGAACTTCTAGCTTTTTCTTTTAGACATGAATGGAGCAGAGAGTTCAAGTTTTGCCTTCAATTCTGAAGTTTCAGATCCCTGGAAGTGCTCTGGCTGATGAAGTGAAGCTCAGGAAGAACAGCTCACTTCTCTCTGTGGGGCAAGCAGTGCCCTAATTTCACATCCTGTCTCTAGGCTCTTTCCTTTTCACTTAAATATTTTGGGCTGGAACAATTCTAGCAAAGCTACTACTCAGTGCTTTTGAACACCTTGAGGAAGCTGAAGGAAGGCAGTCAGTCTGCCATTGCAATGAGGGACACGAGGTAAAGGAAGAAGCTCCCATTCAGAAACAGCTCTGGAAAAACTCCTCTGCAGCTGACGAGAGAAAAGAAGCAGATTTTCCTTTCTGCTGCCTCAAAAAGGAACAGAATAGGGACATAGGAATAATGAGGCTTCAGTCTTCACCACCAGGCAGGAAAGCATTTAAGTACACCTGGTCAACCCTCTGTTTCTCAGCAAACTAGCACTTCCTCCAGATAGGAACAAATTCCTAGCCAAGCAATTATTCAAAGCTGAATTGGTAAAGATGTGCTTATAGCCCACTTGCTATAGTGGGCAGAAGTGCTTATGCAATTGTGTTATCAGGATCAGTTAGCTGGTCTGATGAGCTCCTCGTGGCCAATTCCCATCAGCAGTTATTGTCAGCTTCTGCCTACCTTCTTTGCCTGACAGAACTGGGCATAGACTCACCTCCTAGATGGTCAGAAACAACATGACATGCATTAATATAGGGAGATGTGTTATGGTTACTGAAATACTGAAGAAGAAAAGTGCTCCTTTTGCAGAACTTGGTATCATCCGAGTATCACTAGCCATGTAACATGCGCCAAGGTCGTTCCTAAACCTTAGTTCTGTACATGTCAGCTGTTGCAAAGCCATCTGCCAAGCCAGCTGTTACTGGAATATATAAAAATTTCTTAGATTATTCATTTTGTCTAAAAGTTCCTATTTTTTTTCCCTTCCTTCTTTCTTGTGTTTCACTGTTTATTTCTTAAACATAATTACTAAATGTAGACTGGTATCAGTCATACCTTATTTAATATCACACACAGAAACAAACGATCATATCCATTCTTTAATTAATAACTTTTTTTTCTGGGATTCAAACTTTAAAAGATTAGCAGCACTGAGGTAATAAAAATTAACAAAAAATTGTTTCAAGTCATGACAAAGTTTGAACAAGTACTATTATGCTTAAATACCCATACACACACATAACAAATACAGATCATAAACCCAAGTGTTGTTAAATTTAATTGTACCAATTATATTGCTACTAGTAGTATGTATAGCACCACAAATTTAAATTGGCCTTGAAGCTAGCAGGCACAATGCAGACTAAAACTGAATTTTAATCAGGCATTGCAATATGTGTCATGAAAGTTTAAGTCAATCCTTCATTCTGGATTCCTAGGTCTCCCAACACAGCGCCCTTCCTCTGCTGACACCGATGTTTGTAAAACTGTGCTGGGTTATCTGATCTAAAGCTAAAACTGCAAAAAGGATAGGTGGTAATAGACGTTAAATAAAACTTAATATATTGTTTCAGACCCATTGTAATTACTTCTTAGAAATGCTGGGAACCCGGTTTTTTAAATATAAGGCCTGAGCAGAGAAGGAATGGCTGATGGGCAGGATTCATCCTAAAATCTCACTCAGCAGTGCTTAGAGCCTTACATGACTGTTGCCTTGTGCTGTATCTCATTTCCTGATTTGTGACTTTTCTGACAAACACTAAATGAAAAAACATGCAAAAGTATCTTTAACAATATTACAGCTGATAATTTCTTCTTGAGAGCAAACAGATCTTTTCCAACTCAGAATTTTAAGAAACAGATTTGAAAAGAAGTTCCTTAGAGACTTGTCATTTGTTACTTGGAAAACAAAGCTGTTGATGCTTTGCAGCTTTATTCTGTAAATGTGTTTCTGACTTTCCAGTTATATGTGCTTACTAAAATTCAGAACAGAAAGAGCTATAGATTATATCATAAATTTATGATATAAAAGAAGTGCAGAGATTTGAAATCTTAAATTAAAAAAAGAAAAACTGCAGCCAGCATTATAAAAAATACATTGAATTTTTATTACAGACATCATATAACTTTATTTTTATCATGATATGTGAATACTACTCATACTTTTTAATAACATTAAAAATGCCTTACTTGTTTGCAACCAAACGCATCACTGTCCAGTCTTTTGGAAACATCTCTGGTCGTATTAATATCCGAAATACTGTGAAAATCTGCAGCAGGAAATCCTTTGGAAGGAAAAGAAATAGTCACATGTCTTTGCTGCTTTAAAAAGAGCAGTGAGCTTTAAAAATATTTTAATCAGAGAGAAAAAAAAATCATTATAGAAATAGCAGAATTGCACTTATTTTCACCATAGATAAACCTCTGAAAGCTTTTTTTTTTATTACTTCCCAAGAATTTTCAAATAGTGATTTAATCCTTTCTTCTTAAAGTGATGAAAATAATATAATGTGCCATTTGATTGACAGCAATGCATAAAAGAAATGTCAAAGATGCATTTGGTTTCCACCCATACACTTCCACAAACGCGATATTGAGAACAATTTGCAAATCAAAAAAGCACTTTACAAACACCAGAGAGTTCAGAATATCTCCTTAATCATGTCAGGTTTTCATCACTTTCAAGATTCATTCTAAAAGCAGCAGAGAGAGTGTAAGGACAATTTTGTCATTGACTTGACAAAGACCAGTGCCTCCAGTGGAGATGCCCAGGCCCCATAAATGGTAGTGCAGCTGGCTGGCTGTGTGCAGGTCACTTAACCTTTCTGCTTCATTTGCTGGATCTAAAAAAAAGTCAACACCTGTGAGCTACTTTGAATGTAGAAAGCACTGCCTGAAAGCTTTTAGTATTATCATCTCCTATGTCATGTAACTCACTAATAAATAACAAAACTATTCCTCTCAGCACATGGGTTTTTTTGTTTTTCTTTTCACAAATAAAACTAACAACAAGGAACCATCTTGATTATGTATGGTATTGCCAGTATTCTTTTAGTATGAAAATCGAGCTGTTGACAACATGAAGAGCATGAGGCAAGTGATATAAACACATCTAACAGAATCAGTGCAGCACCTGACCTTGAAATGTTTGGTATTCATTCTGCCCACATCATTTGTAGAGAGTTACCCCGAAACACAGATGAGATGAAGATACAAATAATTTTGAACACCAAAATATATTCTCGAGTGCATTTTTCAAAGTGTAGATGACAGGCATTGCACAACAGATGCCTTTCATTAGAGAATCACTGTAAAGGGGGATGAATACAGCACTGGGTAAGGCAGATGAGATCCCCACATCCACCCACCAGACAAGATTACATAAAAGAGACAACCTGTTTTCTGAGCAAGATGCCAAAAAACCTATCTGTATTAAGGAGTATAAATAATACTCACTGCAGATAACATACTGTTTGAATGCAGGTGACCAGCTTTACAGATAAACAAGTACCTACCTCTACAAACAACACAGCTATGCCAGGCCATTTTTCTCTAGATTTGCACCTTGTACTTAAGTGCCTTTTTATTTTTCAGAGGTTACCTCCCTCCCCTGTGAGTAATCCCACAGTTCTGTGCCATAATCCCAACAATATGGCAGCACCTTGAACGTTGCTGCATATCACCTCCCAGTAACCTCCCAGATTCTTTCATATTCCCCTTTTATCTCCTGTCCAGATACAATACATGTTTCTGCCATTAGGGATCTCACCAGTGGACTGCTGAACTGAAGAGGCCAAATGGATGTCATTGGGAAACCATAAAACCATGCAGTGGTATGAAGATTTAAAACCCAATGGCTGTGTGAGGTGGAAACATAGCACCTTTGAGATTGCTTGTTCAAAAGAATAACAGTCAGAAAGATCATATGTACTTCTTTTCTTTGGGTAACTAGGCTAGAATCAGAATACATCTTTTATTCCAACCAAACTTTAAAAACAAAGCAAACGTAGACACTGGCATTACATTTTGAATCATTAATATCAGGCTAATTATTTCTAATTTTCACTGAAAAAAATAGAAAGTCGTGTCATCAATGTAGCAATATTAGCTGCAAAACATAGATTTAGTAACAGATTTTAACATTTAAAAAACATTTTTGCCGGCAGTATAAGTGAGCTAACATTTGGTTGGTTGAGTACAGATAGAATTAATGTCTCATATGTCTTCTATCCTAAAAGACAAAAAGGAAGTAATTTTGTCTTTTACATACTCTAAATACCATCTCTTAATATTTCTACTTAGTGTACATAAGGTCTAGTCCTATTTGTAAGATAATACTAGATATTATCTCATTAGTAGTACTAAATTGGTGCTAAACTATAAGGTTTAGTACTAATTCCTACCACTTAAACAACTTCACACCTGAAGGATGGGATGCCATCCAGAGGGACCTGGACAAACTCAAGAAGTGAGCTGGTGAGAATGCCATGAGTTTTAACAGGACCAAGGGCAAGATGCTGCAGCTGGGTCAGGGCAACCCCTCTATCGCCACAGGCTGGGGAGGAGCAGATCCAGAGCAGCCCAGCCAAGAAGGACTTGGGGTGCATGAGAGGCTGCACATGAGCAGGCAAAGTGCCCTCCCAGTCCAGAAAGCCAATTGCATCCTGGGCTGCATTCAAGAGCAGTGTGGTCAAGGGAGGAGATTTTGTCCCGTCTCCAGTCTGGTGAGACCTCACCTGGAATGCTGCATCCAGCTCTGAGGCTTCACTGGATCTCTGGGGGTACACCTATAAAGCATTTTAATTTGGGTCAACAGTCCACTTTGAAGGTAACTGCATCATGTTCCACTGCTTTGATTCATGCTGTAGGATTACCAGGCTACACGATATCAAGGCTTTGTAGAGCGTCCAGAGTGCCAAAAGCCAATAAGAAAGAGGGTGGTTCCACAGTGAGCTGGTAGTTCCTGGGCAACTCATCCATCCCTTGGCCAGTTCCTTTCCAAGATCTTCTTTGCTTCACTGCTTTCTTAATCTACATCAGAAGCCACCTAAACGAGTGGCTTTAGAACTACCCCTCTGCCCCAAACCTCATCCTTTCAGAAGTCCCATACGTGAGTGGATGTCCCTGCAGAGCAGGGGGAGGATGGTGGCTGGAACTGAGCTTCTCCAGCAGAGACACTCCCCATGCCCAGGAACCTCACACAGCCTGTGTCCCAGGGGCCATTAGAGAACAGGGAAATAAATCCACTTGGTGTTAGGGTATGGCACTCACCTTACCCTCCTCAGGCCCTGGAGCTGAGAGGGATGACAGAACTAGTAAGATTTACACTCATCCCTATGAAATATTGTATTTTCCTTCATCTCTATTCTGTCACACAATGTAGGGTACACTGCCATTGAATAAAAACTAGGCCTTCTGGCAGGTGCTTGCGTGTTTTGTCTTCTTTTAATCTATTAATTAAAAACCCCAAACATATTTATCAAAGCCACCTTGCTTTGGTCAAAGCTGCATTGTGCTAACATAAGTTTTTGCATTCACTTTCCCACTGATCTCTTGCTATTCATAACTTCCACTGTTACCTTTTGTCATAAATTATATTTGAGATTTTCCACAGCAGCAAATATCCACCTAGAAGGTTGCCTCTGTTCTATAAATTACTGTAAAATATATTTACTAGGAGTAGAAAGCATTTTGTGGTAAGAAAAAAGAGCATACCTTTAAAATAATATTAAAAGATAAAGGGAAGCATTTAAAATTACTGTCTTGTTAAAGTCAGGTTTCAAAAAAGAGACTGAAGTATAGTGTCTGGTTCTACCACTCAACCATGAAACCCCTGTCAGTTCTTTTATACTTATTTGCATGTTTTCAAACATAAAATGTTTTCCCTATCTTTGAGTGGAAAAAATCTCTCTTAAAAAACTCAAAAAACCAGTCACCATGTCAATTACTTAAGATAAATATATTTACAAAAAAAAGAGAATATTTGCATAAGCAACCACTCATTTAAGTCATCACTCAGACACACGTCATATAAATATGTGTTTGTGTCATTCCTTCAAAGTCTCCATTTTGTTTCTCTTTGTTTAGCAAAATGGAAACAGCCTTTAGTAAGTTTGGTATACACTGCTAAACCAAAAAATAGAACTGCAAAACCTTCTTTCCTTCTTTGCAAGTACCTTCATGAGTGAATCTTTGGAGAAGTCATTTGCTGGGGGTATTTTTATCAACAGTACCACAAATGCTGTGCAAACATACATTCATGCAAGTCACCTTGAGAATTAGTCTGGAAGAAAGATGAAATGCCATGTGGTACCAGTTCGTAATCGTTTAGTATAGATGATTATTTTAACCAGAGGCAGTTAAAGCCAAAAAAGCACAGCACAAAGCAATTCAAAAGCCTAGGTTACACTTCCTTGTAAATAAGATAAGGTTTCCCTTGGAAACATCCTATCAGATCTGTAACTTCAGGAAGACCCAGTTCACTTTGATACTACTGACTAGGGATAAAATAAGTAGTCAGAAATCCAGCAAGCTGACAATAGTTATCACTGAAGTTTAAATCCCAGCTAGCCACTAGATTAACTGAGGCTACCAGTTTAGCTTATAAAGCATCTCAGGGAAAAAAACATCACTGATATTAACACCTTTTGAATTTTCATTTATCCATACTGATATCATTTCCTAAGATATCTCAAAGCAAAGAAAATTCCACACTTAGCAATCAAAGCAGAAAAGTAAAAAGGGAAGTAGCAAGATGGTTTTGATAGCCCAGTCATACACAATCACCTCATGATTAACAGCAGTGGCGGTCTTGCACACTAACTCCCATCTTTCCCTCTTGCTCTCAGTGATATTTCCAAGTGAGGGGAAAAAACAATATATTATTTAAGATGCAGAAGAGAAGGAATGCTGCATTGATGATGATCAGACTACTACCACTGAATCACTGTTTGAGCTGATGCTGATTCAATGAGATCTGAATGGAAATAAGAAATTCTGGACTTGAGTTCTTAAGACCTCTGTTGTGATAGCTGATGGCACCAGCTACAGCTGCTTTCCATATGTCTCTGTGTAATAGCAGGCTATGTGCGTGGGGGGAATTTCAATGTGTCAAATCAAACATCATTCAAGCATTAATTCCAGAGATTTTTCATATTCTAGAAGGAAGAAAAGTCTGAATAAACTCAACACTGTATTTCACAGATATATCAAACAGAAATAAAGCCTGAAACCTCTAGGAATACCTAGAGGTTCAGAACTCACACAAAAGGTAAAATATTTCCACTAAAAATGCCTAGGTTCCACAATATTTACTAAAAATTGCCTAAGGATAGCAATTATGCTAGGTGAAAATAGATGCTGTATGGCTTATATAAAAATAATTCACCCTATACACCTCCCAGGTAGTGCTCTTGACTTCTGATAACTTCTTAGCAGCATTTTCTATCTGTCAAGCTCTATATGACCACCTCACTCAAAGAAAAGGCACTCATAAATGATATGCTCTTTTCAGCTCTAAGCAGCTATCAGGAATTTAAGTAAATCTGAAATTGCACCATGACTAGACTCCCCTTTCCAGGGCAGCACTTCAGTATATCAAATGGTAATTAAGGAGTAACGCCTACAATATATTATCACATTCAGACATGATTATTGGCTAAATAATGTGCAAAAATGATTACTCAAGATTTTTTGTGTGGATCAAATTTGGTACTATATAACTTTCCAGGGTCCAGTAGAATGGAAATCTTAGTAGTTATGTTTCTGCAGGAAATCTTAAATTCAAGAAAAAATTTTTAATCCCACCCCTCCTCCATAAAGAACTTAAAAATGTTTTATCCCCACAAACCCAGCAACTCAATTCCTGAAACTGGTAGAAGTTGTCTTAAGAGACCTCTGCAGCTACTCTTTTGCATGATTGAAATGAGCAGACAGACATTATAAGTCTGACACATCCTCCTGCCAATGGACATGCTGCACAGCTAAGAAAAATTAAGAGTTAGTTGATTATGCATTTCTCAAGCTGCATGTTTGCTATTGCCATACATAATTTAATGAAGGAAAAAAATAAGCAAGTATAATAAGCCAAACATAAAATCCCCCAATTGCCTGACAGTAAAGAGCAGTGTAACCTTAGACTGACACAATCTTTAGAAGAGGTTTAGAGGCTAAGTTCATGGCTTTAAAGAAAATTTCTAGTTTCCTCCATCCAAATTCTCTCTGCTGTCATTGCAGAAGCAATAACAGCCTTGCCCCACTGTGAGAGTGGAAACAAGTTCCCAATAAAAGCTGTGCAATAGTTAGCGAATCAGTAAAACACATTGCATTTAAATCCTGAAGTGATTCATCAAAGCACATGGACATCTTAAAGGGAGATAAATCAAAAAGAGAAATAAAAAGGCCTAAGCAAGTGGAAACATAATTCTGTTACTCACCCTCAGCTCTTCCTTTGTGTTGAAGCTATCAAGAAGCTGCTGATAGTGTCTATCAGTCATTTGTCTCAAGAGTGACAATAAGCAGGAGACAAATTCCCCCTGTTCAGATAAGCCAAGAGGAGAAATATTATAATGTTTTCTGCACTTGAGCTTAAACTCTTATATTATAAGCACTTGAAAATAATTAACAAATGCAAGGGAAATTATTCTACAATTAGGCTTCAACTCCACATTTTGTGAAAATACATTGATTGCACTTCCTTCCCATTTAAGGAAATATTTTTCCCTAAATGGAGTTTATTTGCTTAGAAAAATCTATTTTAATTAGTTCCAGCAGGGCTAAACCAGTAAAATTTTTATTTGTTATTTATTTGTTTTCCTTGTATCTGTTTTTAAACAAATTACTTAGATTTCTAAAATTACAACCTCTTTAGTCAACTCAGCTTTGAAACAAATATAAACAAACATATTTTGCAAGAATTCTGGAGAGAATGCTATTGTTTTCCTTTGGGGAAGAAATGAAAGGAATTAGCTGGGAATTATTAAAAACATTCTGTCATCTGAAACCCCCAAGATTTGTCAAAAAGAAAACTCATTTGTAGGACTGAACAAACTTCGAAAATGTTTCAATCAGAAATTTCTTTGGGCTTACAGTAGAATTTCTCATTGAAAAAGCAGAGAACTGCACTGGGTATCTCCAGTAAGCAGACAAACAACCAAGATATTATAGGAAGGAACAGACTCTTCCATTCACCCTTTCCCGTCTGCTTATTCAGCTTTGGACTGGGAAGAAACACTGAATGGTATCAGTCAGGTCTGACTGCAGAATTGATGAGGACA
The DNA here is from genome assembly GCF_000277835.1 of Geospiza fortis. Lineage (NCBI taxonomy): Eukaryota > Metazoa > Chordata > Aves > Passeriformes > Thraupidae > Geospiza > Geospiza fortis. The sequence continues at coordinate 1,779,387 of NW_005054411.1, forward strand.
GGGAAGAGTCAAAGGTTTGGTTTGCATCCCAATGCTTAGAAAGGACAATTCTGAAATCTCACAAGCTTGCTAAAGAATGGGAAATATATTTTTGCATGTACCAGGAATGGAGAATGAGACTGAGAGAACAGACAGGTGATAACAGTACTTTAAAAGGGTGTCTTTCATTTGCTTATCAAGTGAAATTTTAGGAATATTTCCCTCTGTCTTTCAGGAAAAACAGAAAATGATATTCAAAAGAAGCAGTATATTTTCACAGGAATGGTTGTTCTAGATTTTACATTGGAAGGCCTAATTCATTTGTGATTATACCCGGTAATCATGTGTGAGGTGATGGCTTTCACTGGCAACATGGTGATACTTCTACACTGAAGTAATGATTCTAAATTTCTTACTTCCCTTTGTTTTACAGTAAACATAGCATTCATAGAAACATAGAATCACAATCTCAAAACAATATCCTAAGGCTACAACATCTCTTAATATTCATGCTCTGGGCATAAACATAAAGGTTACAGCTGCTGTCTTGTAAATATCTGTATACCCAATTGCTAGCTTGAGTTACAAAACCCCTTCCCTGCCTAGGCATTTTAAGCAGTCCTTTTTAGTCACCTTTTTTCTGTGTTCCCACATTTGTTTCAACTTATATAGTAGTATATTAAAAATTACAACCTGTTATAGAGAGCTGTACTATTACAGTTGACAGACAGATTAGTGTTATAAAAGTATAAACTTAAGCTTATTGTTAACTGACTTCTAAATTTGAGCTTTTAATTTGAATGTAGGTAGCTATACAGGCTGGTTTTTAAAATAGCAATGCACATTCAGCCTCATTTGTTGAGCACAACATAAAAATGCATGTTGTAGGATTTCTGCCAGTGTTGGCCGCAGATTAACTTTCAAATCATGCACAAAAGCAAATTCCACACACATAACAACCTTGCTAAAAAATTTAGGGTCCAATTCCAGTGTCAAAAGTCAAGCCAAGCAGTATACTAAAATCACTTAGGTAGATTCCTTAAGTAATTTTTTGTGTCTTATTTCAGGAGCACAATTATTAAAAACCATGGAACTTTCAATTAAATTGCAGCTCATTAAGGTCCTGAGGGACTGAACTTTCAAGATCTAAAATCAATTAAAGTTCACTTTAATTAGACTGCTTTCTGCCAATTCTTTATATGCAAGTGCATTTTTACTGAAGGAAGTTCAAAGGTCTAATTCAGTGACAAAACAAAGTAGAAATTTCCCTTTCACCATTGCATTAAATTCCACATTTGCCAATGCAACATCTGCAACACTGTCACCCTGAAGCCATGTCTACTTCATGCTCAGTTTAAAGCATCACACCCACCTTGCAGGTTACCACTGAACAAAGCTGCTGACTGAAAATTAAATGATATCCAGCTACAAAAGCTGCTTGAAACAAATGGTGGAGTCACAGCAGCACAAAGCCCAGAGCTGCCTGATCTGATGCTGTTTCTTGGTGAAGAAAAACAGTGAAACACAGGCGTAGGAGACCACACTCAGATGGGTTTGGGACTACTTCCACAAGGAAGACTATGTCTCACTCAAAACTATGAGAGAATTTTATTAAGTGCGCTACCATGGCACATCTCACAAGGAATTTTTTATGACACATGCAGTTTGAAATAATGGCAACATACTGGAACAGACTCTACTGCTGTACTCACATTGAGTACTTTATCATACATGCTCTACAAATAGTTCCAAGAATCTGGCTCCATGTGCTGCCAGAAGCCCATACTGGATGATATTTCTACATAAATGTATATAATTGCCTTATGCTGTGCTGTGAGTCACTTCCACATTAAGTATTCTTTGAGAGCTTGCAGTGACAATAACATGGCTTTTCTCATGCATAAAAGAAAATTTTGCAACTTGAAAGCACTTTCAGAGTCTAATTTTTTGATGGTGTAAAAGAATTACGCTGTCATGGTGTTTAATGAAAACTTAATCTGCAAGCAAGGGGCTATCTCATAACAAGCCAATAAAATCAGAGCTTTGCTACACTAACTTTGCTAGTCTAACACCACCACCCTTCCTTTAGCTTAGATTTCCTTGTGGTGGCCTGATATGCCACAGGGCATACATTTGCAATTTTGTAATTTAAAGAAAAAACCTCCCAAACTCTTATATGCATATTGCTGTTGAACCACAGTGATTAAGCATAGTGTCATCTTATTACAGAGCTTGGTCAGCTCCATAAAATACTCCATATACAGTTTGCTCTCTGTGGGTCTAAAGTAAAAGAGAAATGGTGGAAAAAAACCTGTGGTAACACATTTTTTCTGCAGTTATTAAATGTTTTTGAAACGTTCGATCTCAGAGGAAATTCTAGTTTGAAAAGCAATCCTCTATTCATTAACAAAACCTATTAGAGTGTAAACACTGAGCAATTAATTAATAAATGTATGAGATGGTAAATCACTCAGCATACAACATTTTCTGCACTAAATGCTAACCTCTTACATCTTCTTGGGGTCACATCCCTGGCTATATTAGAACCAATTTGCTGTTAAAAATCAAAATGAAAACCTTGCTGCAAACAAAAAAAACCCCACTTCATTTTATTTGATCAATGCTCATCACAGACTTTTCTGTAAATGCCTGTATTTCAACCTTCTAATTTCCATGAGTTGTTATAGCAGGTTCACCAAAACATCATTTGCTAATCTTCTAAATCTATCCTGTATGCTCAGCTTCATGTGACAAAAACAAAGCTCAAATTCTCAGCCCAGAGAACAACAAAATGCCTCTCAAGTCATAAATTTAGATTAGTGCAAGTTATCATAGATTCTGCAGGCATCTTTAGAGTTGTTTCATCATGAAAAAATGTATTCATTTTAGGAACTATTATTGATTGGTACTCATCTATTTTCAGGAATTCAAACTGAAGGAGAGTTTCAGAAAGCTATTATATTGCAAACAAAAGGATCACAGTAAAATCATTACTAACCTGAAAGTCTCAAAAGAAATGTTATCTTTTGGGTTTGCTTTTTTGCTTTGTTTTGGGTTTTTTTGGTCACAATCTATACATAAACTTAATGAAAAAATTACTATATTCACTAAAAATAAGTAGAATGCAAGAAAGGTTTTAATTGCCCTCCACATTCTCTCTTTTATACATAAAATGTAATACTGTCAATTACAATACAAGGACAATATATTCACAAGTCTAGTAGTCCAACCAGTGACAATTGTGAGCTCTTTCATTGCAAGAAACTTACAGTCACATCTTGAAACTGGAGGCGCATAGCAGAGCCTGATGGTTGTGGTCGGCTGGTGATCTCTAGTATGGTCCTTAATAGAATATCTAGCAGACTGTTTACAATCACATCAATTTCTTCCAGGACTGATTTTTCCTTAAATAATAAATAAAACATTTAAGATTTTAAAATAGAAATACGACCACAAGTATATTTCCTCTGATGTAGATTTAGAAACCAATTACTCTTTCACTATGGATGCTGCATTCAAGAAACAAGGACTATTGTCTAATTCAGATATTGTTTAATTCTATTCATTTTTTTCCTAACAGTTTTCCATTAATTACATCACAGAGGACAGTTACAGGGATGACTTTGAATATGTAAATGTCCATCAAATTACCATAGCTCTATTTTCACTTGACATTTAGAAGAAAGCAGTAAATAATATACAAAAACTTTTCGGGCAAGATTTTTATAGGTAACACTCATATATCTTCTGGGGAAATTGCCAAGAAAGGCTTAAAATCCAAAAAGCAAAATCCTGTTTTACACTTTGGAACTATCACCAGAAATAAGCAGATGGTGCTCAACCTTCAGGACACGCTTCATCAGTAAGGCCCAGCTATGCTGCTACCCAGCAGCTGAGTAGCACAAACAAATTAGTCATTTATGTGAGCCCAAAACTGCTTGTACACAACATCAAAACAAAGAAATCAAAGTGTTCACTGCCAAAAGAGACCACGAATACCTCAGTTACCAGCATGAAAACACTTGATAAAATCAAGCTGTAGTTATTAACTACTATATAAAACTAGTTGTAGTTCTCCTTTTTAATTCAGATGAAAATACGCTTTCCCTGCTTCAATGTTTTAAGTCTCCACTGCAGCAGAAACCATCGTCTTAATCTGAGCAATTTTATCCATTGTTTACCATGACCCGTCTTCACAGAAAGAAACACTTGATAATCAAATGCACACAACCAAGCTAAAACTCAACTGACAAACAATTAGATCAGCTTTGCTGACACTGAGGTGTAGGAGTGATTTGGGTTTTTTCTTTTGTTTAATTTTGCTTCCTAGACACCCTAAAGCATATGATGTGTAGCAACACTCAAAATTCCTTTTTAGACTTAAGTTGAATCTAGTATCAAGCCACGTTCTCTATCCCTTCATCTAGCATCAAAGAACTGCTAAACTGGCTTCTTATGACAACAGACAGTATATGATATATTTAGGAACTGCATCCACCATGAGGACCCTTCTCTTTACTGCTACAAACTACTTTTGGAATGAGCAGCAACTTTAATTTTCAAAGCTGCCTTACAGTAAATTCACTTGTTCCCTCAATCTCCAAATCATCTTGATTATAATGGAAGGACTGAAATTCTGTACTGATGTACCAAAAAAACATGCCAAAGTCAGCAAGCTGATAACAGTCTCAAGTACTCAAAGAATACTAAAAATAGTAGCTGCATATCCTGAACATTTGGGAGAGTTTTATGTAGATATCCACTTTTAATTGTCTACATCTCTGCCTTGGTAACTCGAAATGGAAGATCTCCTGAAATTTGGACCAGATATGTAAAGTTTTCTCCCAGGCCAAAACCACAGCTCTGCTTTAGTATCTATCACTTTGTCTTGTGATGAGATTTTATACATATCCAGGAGCAGCTGGAAGGAATATGTTGTTGCAGTGCCAAAGGTGCAAGCCACATCCACATCAAAGCACTGACGGAGCAACTTTAATTGCTGAAAGTGGTATGAAATGAAGAAGCACATAAAGGAGCTCCCACTAAGCATTACAAGGTAACGTATGCTGGCCTTGACATGCATGTATTGCACTAATTACAGGCAATGCTTGGTTTTAATTGCCTTATATCCTGTTGTCTGTCAGAACATATCATCACCTTCCCATTTGCAATAAACCTATCTGAGCGAGCTCTCATACGCAGCTTTCACACATTAATTCACAAACTTCAGAAACTGGCCACAAAGTTTATCAACTAGCAACCAAGTGCAATCTCCCTTGCAGTACTCATATCAATCTCTTTATCTAGATCAGCCCTGTGTCCCCTAAGAATACACAGCCCACAATAAAAAATGCCCTTAAAGAAAGTAGACATTTCTTTATTTCCAACACAATGCTAAAGAAGTGCAAAAGCTTGTCAGATCACTATGTGATACAATTAAAATACACATGCATGGAATGAAAAGGGTCATGAAAAAATCAGAATGGCATGTTTATGTAGATTGATTACACAGAGAACTCCTTAAAATGCTCTCGGGCAAGGTCCAGCTTGTGTCATTAAATGTCACTGAGCCATATAAAGATGTTCAAGTGGATGTGACATGGTGTTTACTCACTGAGCTGTTCTTCTTGGTGAGGCAAAATATGTTGCTAAGGATACGGGCACACATTATAAGGTCCTTCTGCTCTTGTAAATGCATGTGGAGATGATGTAAAACTACTGGAAGAAGAATGCATCGAGAATCTGGAAAAAATGAAAAATTTCATCAATAGGAGCTTCTCATAGAGTAATTGAATTTTAATACATCTATAAAATATGTCTTCAGTCCAAAACTATTTCTAATAAGCAGAAGCTTTTGCTAGCTTTAACAAAAAGTTTTGATAAGCAGAAGCTTTTACTTCACAATCATGAGTAAATGTTTGAAGAGTAAACAGTATGATGAAAGTCACTCTGTTATATCATGGATTAAGAAAAACACTACTGTGTGGAATATACTACACATAAAAGAAATTTTTAGTATTTATTGAACTGTCATCCAAAATTAATAAAAAAAAGAAGAACAGTAATGTCTCTATCCATAACAATGAGAAATTATGCTCTAGTGTTCCTGCCATGTGGCAGGATCCATTTGTATGCCAAGGA
>NW_005054411.1:1785618-1825266 GCF_000277835.1 Geospiza fortis
AACTTATGTTATTCTACAAAAAAGTTCTACTTTACAGACCAGCAGCAGTATTTTCAGATTTATTTCAGAATTTTTACCTTTCCGGATTCCTCACTCCTACTGAGTATGAGCAACTTAGACTATTGATTTTTTACATAAAATAATTTGCCTTTCCACTATTTCATTTTCTAAGCACAGGTCTTTGGTGTTATTTGCAGCCTTGATTTTGCTGAAAATGATGCAAGAACATAATTAACATGTTACTTACTTCTGCTTCTTTTTATTACAATTAAAGAAAATATTAAATGGGAAGAACTCTAATACTTACATTTGTGATGACACTTTTAACACCTATTCACAACTTGACAAATGGGAAGGATATTACCTGTTTTCATTTTGTTGTTGTTTTAAAATATTTTCCATAATTAAGAAATTCTATTCCCATAGAAATGTACTTGAATAATCTCCTCTATTAAAACTTTAATGATTATAAGCTGCATTATAGATATATATTCATCTACTCCCTTTGTTCATTAATGCAAGTATATGCTAAAAATTGATTTCTCTAGCTGGAAAATTACTCTTCGAAAACAATTTTGCCATGCAGCTATTGTTTGTGGATTAATTTCTATAAACACTTCCCCCCCCTCAATTATTTCCTCTATTTTTTCGATGAGGAAGAAGAAGATATATTTATTCTGAGATTTTATTTGTTTAATGTTTCTTTTGCTTACTGAAACACAGCACTAATCTTGTTATGCTTTACTATTCCCTTGTTTTCATTGTCTAGTCATCTGTATAATAAAAAACAAATCACATGGACAAACCCATTTGTACACACTATTTAAGTATATTCGTATTTTTGAAATAAAAGCTTGATTGCTGCTTTTAAATGGGTGTTTCACACTTATTATTTATCCAGGCGTACTTCTGTATCTTTCTACTAAAGAAAATAATAAACACAGGCTGTAAGGCAGTAGGCAAATGACAATCAATCAGTTGAAAACCAGTGGTAGAGAAGCCCAATACTGGGCAATAAATAGCCTTTCTCCAGTGACTGCTTATTTCTGCAAGTGCCTCAGCAGGTTTTCATCAGGACTGCCCTGAGAGTTCCTATCTGCCTGCAGCACCACAAATGGGGGGAAGTTTCTCAATGAAACCAAGGCAGCATATTCTTTTTCTCTACCTCAGAACCTGGCTTAGCCAAGTGTTGTCCCTGGTGTTCTGAGATGTCAAATGTGCACAGCTGCCACTGACCCCATCCACTGCAATACTTCTAGAGTCAAAGGGGAACTGGGCAGGGAAATTGCCAGTGTGCAGACCTGTGGTTAGAAAAGTGCCACCTTCTGATCCCCACTGCTAAATCTGCTTATTGATACCTGCTGGATGAAAAAAAACAGAGCTAATGCCTTCAGCTGAAGCAATAAAGCAGGACTTTTCTATTTAGTATAAAAAAGACTTAGCCCCTGGATTACAGGGGATGGCTCCTTTTTCCTGCATTCTCTTAGGCCTTACACGTATTGAATCCTTGACTATCTGGCAATCCATCATCAAGGGACAAGATGAAGAGTTCACTGTGTAAACCAGTCTGTGACTCTGTGGCTGGGGTACTGTGCTGGCAAGCCGGTGATAGAAAGCTCAATCCAATCACTACTCAACTCCACAGCTAGCACAGAGCAGTAGTAGTGGCTCTTTCACACATTTCGTGTATGAGCATTATTGTTTGGGCCACAGGTCCTCTCTTCCAGCTACAACTCAAATCCCTCAGTCCAGAAGGTCAGAAAAAACCAGGAGCAGCCCTGTGCCAAGGTGTTTATTCTTGGTTAACTCTAGATATCTTCCTAGATATATTCCTTCAGGATATCTTCCTGATGAGCCCACATAGCATTTGGCACCTCACCTGAGGTGCCATCTACTCTGTGCACTGCTTACACAGAAGTCCAGCATCATGGACTACACTTTGAAGACCAAAAATCTACATTAGCAACACTTGACTTGTAAATAGCCAACTCTTACACACAATATGGCCTGAGGCATCTCAGGCAAAACTGAGCATCCTCATTCAATGGTTTCAAGTATCCCATTTTTGCAAAAGCTTCATAAAATGATCAGAAACTCTGTTTTACCAGACCTAATGGACTAGCAAAAAGCATCTTACAATGACTTGCAACTATATATGGGAGGCAATAGTGCCAGTTATTCAAAGAACCACCACATATATCACAGCTTTAGATATATTTCTTATAAGCCCAGAATCTAAATACTCCACTGTCTTCATCTGTTTAGGTGAAGAGATGTAGTGGTATTACAGAAAAGGAGAGCTGGCTCGTTCACCTCTGGATTCACCAAGGACTAGGTGAGAAAGTTTGGAGGATATTTTTCTGAGGTTACTCTTTTTCCTGCTAATTGTCAGCTGCAGTGTCAGCCACTGAATATAGAAAAAATAATGAGTGCCAGGAATGGTGCAATAATCAGAACTCTGAGCCATCACCCACTGTCCTAATTTTTCTTCTATGCAGGAAGTCAAATTAGCTGACTGTTTTAAATGCTAATATTTGCCCTTTACAAACATTATACAGAAAGACAAGAAAAAAATAATGACACAGAGCTTTTCAAGTATGTGTTTGGCATAATTAGAAAGAGGGAAATCTTAGACTCTGGGCAATCCTTGTGACTTCCCTATGCAACATTAACATTTAATACACAGCACATCTTTCCTCCCTAATTTCCATATAGTGATAATGCCTCTGCAGGGACATACTTTCTTCAGTCTAGCATATTTTAAAGATTACTTTCAGAAGGATGACCTTAATTTCAATTACTGTATCTAAACAGATGGTCAAAGCTTCAGCCTGCTTGGAAACACTGAACACTATTTCCTTCGGCACCTGCTGGCCCAGGTACAAAGCGCACAGTCTGAGCTCCTGGTCTGCAGGCAGCCCAGAGTAACCTCACCTGGGTTAGTGTACAGGTGACTCTCCACAGTTTTCCCAATGCTCTGCAGTTTAACAGCTTGAAGGGACTCATCCCCATGCATGACTGTTGGCAAGCTGCCCAAGGCATCGTGAACCAAATTTGCCACTTCTCTCACATCAAAGAGCTTCAGAAGTTCTGAGTACACTGATGGGAATGAGCTGAGAAACACAGCCTAGGGTAAAAATGGACAGTCAGAACAGTTTTGACATTTATAGAATTTAATAAACTATAGAAATTTAAGTAACTCTAGAGAAATGCCTGGCTTCCAGGGTAGGTAATAGCTTTAAAAACGGTTTTATTTTCAGAATGAATAGCCTCACATTCATTAACAGACTTACACTTGTGACTGCTTCTTTTAAGTAATATTTAATGATCGTTAATTTCTCCCAGGACAACCTGCAAGTTCAACTCAGAACAAAAATATTTATTCTTTAAATACACGTATGCCTCTATGAAAGAAAATTTTTAAAAGGGTGGTAGAATCTAGCTGATATGATACAAAAAATATATTTGTGTTGTTTGGTTTACTTTGTTTTAAGGTAAGTAGTATAACAGCCTCTGTATCTTCCATTTTTCAAATACTGAACACTTTTATTTTGGAGTGGGGCAGCACTGGTAGTCCTGGTTCCCTTCAACAGTCTTTAAAATGGGTCAGAAAGTCATTGATGAATATGAAAACTAAACACAGTAAAAATAAGAAGAACAATGCCAGAGGAAAGAAGCTAAAACTGATATTCCTTTCTTCTACTCTAAATCCTGCTGATTGTGAGAAGTTACTTACACTCACATTGGTGGCAGAGCAAGCTAACATAAGTTAAAAATACTGAGAAAGAATTCTAAATGTGGTTGTTTGTATTCTTTCGTTGTCTTTTTACTCCAGCTGCTTACAGGATAGGAGATGGAAGAACCACCTAACTCTGTTCTCTCTGATTTGCCATTTTCTTGGTGGAACAGTTTTCCACAGAAATTTGGAAAACATTAATTCTTAACAGGATCTTAACCATCTCTGTTTACAGAAATGTGGGAAGAGGATGGTATATTTATGAGCATTTAATGTAGAGTGCTGTCTCCTGTGTTTTGCCTCTACACTGCAGCACTAGCCCATTTTTGTAGTCTCAAGTGAAATAAAGATATCATCTGAGTATTAAACCATATGGTTCATAAAGACTGAAAAATTTTCTGTAAAGCATGAAAACTCTAATAGTAGTTTTTTGTATGGCTCAAATTCTTCAGTGTCAGTGTGGTTAAATTAAGCAGTAAAAACCAAAACAGAAAAATTGTTTTATTTGTATCCATCGACATAATTATTATAATTCAATATAAAATGTCAGCTTTAGGATTATCTATTCCAAGCATATTTAGAAGGTGCTGGTATGAAAATTTCACACTGTAGGATGGAAAGTTGAAAATGCCACTTTGCTCTAGCAAAAATACATTTTCTTTCTGAACAGGCATACATTCTTCACACTGATTGTGGAAAATGCCAACAAGCATAAAACTTACTTGTAGCTGGGATAAAGCACTAGTTCCTTTGCTCTCCTGGGACAGGAAGAAGCGTACTGACATAAGGAGCTCTTGAATACAGCAGCGAAATTCCTCCTCATTTTGTCCACCAGTAGCAATAGAGAATAATCTTCTTGATTGAACTATGTATTTAAAGATATATTCTTGTGCCTATAAATGCCAAAATCAGAGGTAACTCACAAAAACGAACATGCTTATCTCCAAACAGAGCACGTGCAATGATTATATCATTCAAATAAAGAAAAGAATCTGAAACAGGAGTCCATAAGTTAACTTTGATAAATCTCTCTATTGGAACACCAACAAAATTTTAATTTAAAAAACCAAAACAAAACAAACAAGCAAAAACTCAACACCACTTTCTCCTCCCACCCTCCCTCCCTCCCTCCAAAAAAAGCTTAAATTAAGTAGCAAAACTGTTGGAATGCAAATTCAAAATACTGCCCTCTCTTAGTGGCAAGACACCAAAGTTCACAGCAGCATAGAAAAACACAGAAGGGTACCACACTGATATTTTATTTCCAAATTGTAGGACGTGTCCCACATGGGATTCTTGTGTTGTACAACTCAGCCTGATGGCATGTTATGCTCTTCTGATGGTACAAACCAGGGCAACAAGAACAACCACCACAATCAGTAGAATTCCCTGGTGTCAGGACTGAGCCACTAAGTCAGCATTTAGATTCAGGCAGTGCATCTTAATACCACCAGTGTAATCTATATTCGATTCCTCTGTCTCATTCAGTAAGGAACATAGAGCTCCACAGACTAATGGTAGTCAGCCTCAATGGTCAACTTACTGACAAAAGAGAATAATGAATAAACTGACTGCACTGAAAGTCTGCAGCCCCCTAGAATTAGTACTACTCTTCCATCATTTATATATATTCTGCTTCATTCCCTAAGTTAAACCCATGTGTACTGTATGAATACATCATTCAAATACATAATTCAATAATTTTTATTACCTTTAGTACTTCCTGTATGTGATCATGAAGCTCCACCTCAGTGACTCGATCAATATGCCACTTCAGTACTTTTATAAGATCTCTATAATAACACATCAGAAAGTATTACAACACAGAAGTGGGAGAAGGGTTAATTTTGTACATAAAATGCAAACCAATAGCTATCATATGAGAAAAACTGACAAAATAAAAAATAGATCACTAGATTTCACTGATCACCACAGACTCAATAGTACACTTAGTTTTAAGTCTGCTGAAGAGCACCTAATAGATCTCTGAAGAATTGCCAATAATGTCAGCATTAAATACAGCAATACAGCATTAAATATGCAGTAGAATGATTTTAACAGGGATACACCATTTCTTTAACCTAATGATTGATTCTTTTAGTATAGTAAAAACTGTCAGTATTAAGTCAGATAGAAAAAGTACAGACTTCACCTGTATGCAAGTGCTCCTGCAAAATGACTTTCAATGTAAGTGTCCATTACTGGCTTAAAGTGGTGAAACTTGCTGTCCTGCAGCAAATTTATTATGTGAACCTAAATGTGAGAGAAAAAGAAAAAAAACCCAACAATTTTTTCTTGTTTTACTTGGCTTTTAGCTAGTGATAAGCATGATCACAAAATGAAACTTACCAAGCAATCAAATACTTTTGATCCATATTTTTGAGAATTTTCATCTAAAATACCAAATAAAGTGTCTAGTGTATCTTGAAGAAACTTTTGGGAGAGAAAAAGAGTGTTATTAACAAGATACTTCTGTGACATACATTATTTCCTTCATATCATCTAAAAGTATGAAAAGGTATATACCTTCACTATTTCTGAACCATCAATTTCTTTTAATTTTGAGAGGCAACCTGCAATTTTGTCTGGGTGGGTTCTCCACTTCAGAAGGTCAAGCATATCTCCTGCAAAAACAAAATGCAAGATTAAAGTTGGAAGCAAAGCAGTATTTCATATTTTACATTTTACTATTACAGTCCGCTCAGCAAAATTTGGCATCATTAAAACAAAAGTAAACACCTTCAGATTTGCTATAATATGATCTTTCCAAGAACACATTTTCATTCCATTCCGTAATTGCTCCACCAATACAAACATAAGAACGTGGTACTGGGTCACTAAAATCACTCTCCTGCGGCCACTCTATCATGCAATCTCATTCAGATACTGTCTTAAATAAAGCAATTATTTGCCCTCTCTCATGCCATTGAAGGATGCCTTCCAGAGGTACTCTCTGAAAGCTAGAAACAATTTCCTAATTGCTAGCTTGACTGTATTTGAAGCACTCATCTTTCTATGTCTTTTTAGAGGCATCAAACACGATGCCTCTAAGATCCCACTTGATTAACAAGTAAAAAATCTCTTCTGGAAAATGAACTGTTCTGAGCTAAAAAATACCTGAGTATGTCCAAACTTCCTCCAGTTTTAAATCCCTGTCCTTCAGCTTTCTTAATCAAAATGATAACTACATTACAGATAAGATTACACCATTTTCTACATCATTAGCAAGCTCATACAGCTCTTGTAAACACCTGACATCTATGTTCTAGAACTTGAGTGTCTTTTAGACATATTAATGTCACCAATATGAATTCAGCTATTCAGCTCCCTGGATAAAGAAGAATCCCCAGGAGTCTCCACCAGGATATCCTGCCTTTTCTACCATTAGAGTCAATCTAATTTCTATTCTTTCTTATTATTTAAATCAAAGTTAAAATGCTTTGCTGTATAATATTTTGATTTTGTCCCTCTCAACTGATGAGACCTTTCAACAACATATTAGCAGAAAATTGTCTGAAATTTCAGTGAAGTTACTCTCATCTCCACATCCTTCCAGTCCTTTAAAACAGAGATAAATCCCAGAGATTTCTTCATATCTAGTAGTATTTTCCATCTGCTCAGGAAGGAAATTCCTTTCACTATAGTGCAATCTTCCACTTCTATTTTAACTTTTATTTGCCTATTTGAAAATTCTTATTTCTAATCTATATGTTTTCTTATGTGCTGCATTGCTGAACTGCTGCATTTCCTCTTGATAGTAAATTTAAAAAAATTGAAAAGAAAGATTAAGAAGTTTATTCTGGCATGATTTTTCTTTGATAAACTCATCTTACAGCACATCTGAATTAGTTACATATTGATTTTTCATCCATGATTTCTTGTAAATGTTTCCATAAAATTCATCATGGACGGATGGCCCAATGAACGTATCTGCCCTTCCACATATCTTAAATGTAAATTCTACATTTAATAGTCTTTGAACACATGTTACTGCTTCACATATCTATTAAAAAGCCCACCTTGCTATAAGATTGAGAATTTCTTGTTCCATACCATTCAATATCCTAAAATAGTTTTGCAAACTTGGCTTGGTTTTTCAGCAGTTTTTCCTTGCTGAACTCAGACACATCTGCAGAGCTCCTTTCAAGCTGTATTCAGTAAAAGCTACACATATTTTTGATTCTTAAATTAAATAAATTCCAAATCCCTTTTATATTCGAGTTTACTACTGCCACGCTTCACTGACCAGCTTTTCAGAAATTCTCAGTGCCTAGTGGTTTGAAGCAGAAAACCTTAATCACCATCCAACCCTTCCATCAGTTTAAGCTGCAGTCTAGCTGATCACTGCGCTGCACTGTGTTAGAGGGAGCCAGGGTTTCTGAAGTGTTCTCAGTAGTTATTAAAGTAAGAAGTTAATAGCAAGTTTTCCTCTTGGTTCAGCATCTTTTTGGCTGCTTTCTACCACAGACTGTTTTCACACTCAAGTAATACTTGAACAACACCCATCTTTGTGTCATCTCTTTCCTGGTTTGCTCCAGGGAAGTTCCTCTATCCCACAAAAAATTAAGTAATAATTTTTACTTTATTAACACTAAATAAATCTCCACCTATATTCAAATTTTGCCATGGATGTTAATGGCAAATAACCAACATAAGATTCCACAAATATTTTGCTGCCTTAATTGCTTTTGATGGACACAGATTGTTTTGATGCATTTATGTGTTACATTTTTGTTTTGCTTCAAGCTGTGTTGGCATGGAAAAAAGACATCCTTGAGTTGCACTGAGTGCTGAAGAGTCCCACACATGCATCAGAGACGCATCCCAAAGATCAAGGACAAATTATAGCTCTTATTATTCTTTCTGTCAGGAATTTTTAAGAAACAAGATTTACAAATCCAGTGAACTACATTTGTCTTTCAGATAATTCAATGTACTTCCACACTTTAAGCCTCAGCTCAAGCTGACGAGTAGCAAGATTAGCTCAAGCTATAAATTCAGAGCAGGAAAAACACTTCTTTATAGGTTTGCTGGAGGAACTTGATAGAAAATAGTTAACACTCAATATTAGGGATTTGTTGGGGGATTTAAAAAGAAAAAGAAAGCAAATGTAAGACACTCACTTCAAAGGATTTATTTCAAGGGAAGTGCTAAGGAGGAAAGACATTCTAAGATAACATTAGCAAATAGCCCAAGCATAAATGACATGAATAGAAAATCTGACGTGAATCACAAGGGGAACGGATAGCAGTGTGTAATGTATTAAGAGACATGAGAATATAAAACTGTTCCCAGAAATAGGCCCACTAGGAAATCCTAGTTTTGGAAAAGGGAAAAAGTCACTGGTGATGAGTAATTTTGTTGAAGAATAAAAATATTTCTAATGCATTATCTTCATCAAGGCCTGTATATTTAAAACAGACTACACCTGACCTATTATCCCTACCAAATAAAACATGTCCCTTCTCAAAGCATGTAATTTAAATCTAAAGAGCTAGGTTTAATAGAAAGTTTAGAATCATGAGTTTAAGGAAGTGGTTTGGGATGATTTTCCATCTCTCTCATATAAGTCCTGAGACATCAGAAATTGACTTGTTATGACACTACTACACTTCAGAAGGAAAAGACTGAATTTCAGAACTGGCAGTCAGCATGTCTCTTCCAACAGGCTGCTTCTGTGGTCACCAACACTTCCTCCATAACTAGAGTTATTTGGAAAGCTGCCCAGAGCTACTTGTGTTCTATTGATTCACTGGGGTTTTTTTGGTTTTTTTTAATGCAGCTAGAAGGACTACACCTCTGCCATGCTGTATGGTGTGCTGCTCTGCTGCTGAACAGCTGCTGACTAGGGATGCCCCAGTCAGTGCTGAGAAACAAGTGGATGCCAACAGCTAAAATATTCAGAGTTACTGGAAGGATCCTGACCCTCTTTCAGCCAACAATCCCTGCTATATGTCAAAAACTAAGACTGTTTTAGTAACTACTCAGTAGAAAAATACTGTGCTCTCAATCACTCTTTTGAGTTTTATAGAGTAATGAAAAATAACTACCCATCTAAGAATATAATAAAAAAAGCTAGTATAGTTTTTGCTAATATTAACTGATTAACTATCCAGGATCAAAAGGAAAAGAGAAGGAAAAACTAAATACAGAAAGATTAGATAAGGATGCATTCTCAGCCATGATGAACGCACAGACTCCCCTGGTTAGAAGGTCTCTAAAAATCGTTTGGAAATAATCCTAATAGCCCCTCCAAAGTACCCAGTGTAAGGAAGTTATGGATCCCAACAACTAGGAGTAAGCCTCCATCCCCCAGTCCCCATAATTTTAATATGCATGAGAGCTGATGGCATGTGGGAACAATCAATGAGAGAATGACAGCTGAGTAAAATTTCCCAGCAAGCGAGTAAAGCTGCAGCCTAATTCAGTCACACCCTTTACAAGTCTGGGTTTGGGGTCCTTCCCCACCCCATAGCCAGACAACAGAATAATTTTTAATTCATTTTCAGACTGAACATTGTTGCTTGTAAACAATGGGTGGATCTCCAAGACATCCAGAAAAAATCTCCAAAATTAAAAAACAAATTAAAAAATAGCTAGCAATTTTCAAAAATTCCAATAAAATGTTCACTAAAAAAATTAAATACACAGATCTTTTTAATCCTGTGTTTTTTAATACATAAGCTACATTCTCTCAGGGATAACTGAAGTAATGCTCACATGACCAAATATCCACATGCTTTGCTCTATGTTCATTTTCTGAGCATGCAATAGATTTTGGCAAATTTTTGTTTAAAAGAATGGGGATTTGGAAACTCACCAAGATGAACTTCCCAAAGAAGATCCTTCGAGAAAATATGAGCCTGTCTATTGAAAATATTTCCACCCTCTGAAGTACTGCTGAAATAATTGTTAACTCTTTCAGAGCTGAAAAGGGGATCAATATTATTCAGATATTCTCCACCCTCTTACTCAGAATATGGTTAAAAATAGGAGGAAATTTTATGCCCTGTGTCACACATCTACTTAAAATAAGTACAAAATAACTTCTGTACTGTAAATAAAAATTAGTACTAGAACCCCAGACAACAGGGAACTATTTATCAGTGAGACAACTTGTAAATTCCAGGCAGCACTTTTATGCATGTGTAAGTACCAGGAGATTAATGTAATTTCCTAAATCAAGGCCTTTAACTGAAGCAAATTTAGTCTCTGATTCCCTATTATCTACCTTTGGGAAAATCTTTCACTGAGTAACTTTCATTACTAAGGTAATTGCTATGAAAATATAAAATGGGTGTGTGCAAGGAAACAAGCCACTTACTGGTTGCACACAGTTCTGTTTTGCACACTTGCTATTAAAGGGTGAAAATTAAGAGCACTATTTCAACTTAAAAAGATGCTCTAGTTTTTGTTAAATATCTTTAACCAATTTGCAGGCAGTTAGCAATTTTGTCATCATACACAGAAGACGGGTAAAGTCACAGATATTCACACACAAAAGAGATCAAAGTAATAATATAAAATTGTGGGTCTATCAAAGAATGGTCAGAAACACATTACCAAGCAAATACACAATATTTAGAAATTTTTGGAGAACTGTTTCACAGTTTTTTTGTTTTAGTTACACAGAGATCAGTTATGGCAGGTAAACAAAAACCTCAAGAACTTTATACATAACACTGGTTAAGAACTCTACACAGAGCACTGGTAGAGTGTGTAAACGCATGTATTTAAATCTGCTGCTCCTTATAGCCAGTGTATAAACTGTTTTAAGTAGTAACAAATGTTTGTTGGTTTGAAGAGAAACAAAAAAAGCAATACATGCCTAATTAGAAACAAACTGCTAGAGTCTACAGCTGACAATAAGTATTTAATAAAAAATCTACAACAAACAGATTAGGAGGTTTTATAAAGCAGCTGGGTTTTGATAGCTGATTCCAGAAGTGCTGCATTTGATTCCAATATCATGGTCATCTAAAAAGCATTCTTGAACTACTTAAAAAGAGTGGTTCATCATGATCCATTTGTTTCCATCTGGATATAAAAAAATTATGAAGAAAACCAGTTCACAAAATAGATAGAACATAAGCTATTTTTGAGTACATCCATGCTGGCTTGGCATGGAAAAGACTAGCTACTGCACTCACTTCAGCTCAACATGTTTTAAATAATCAACATATCCTACCATTTTGTGTGAGTTTGGTGGAGCAGAGAAAGGACGTAATCCAGAAGGACTCCTTAGTGGTTTTTACCGCTTGGCTGTTGTTTCCTAGGGATATTCCCTTTGAAAAGGGGAGTTTGAGGTAGCGACCAGAATCCTGAAGGTTTGCGTTTTCTTCACACTGTGGAAACAAACCAGTTAAAATATCTGTACTGCACAAAACAATTGACCAAATCTCTAAATTATATGAATCATTGTTTTTCTGTCAGAAACTGAAGAATTTCCACTTTGCCTGTTGCAACTTTGGTTTTAGAACATAGCATTCCAATTTAACAAATTTGCACAGG
This sequence comes from Geospiza fortis, assembly GCF_000277835.1. Taxonomy (NCBI): domain Eukaryota; kingdom Metazoa; phylum Chordata; class Aves; order Passeriformes; family Thraupidae; genus Geospiza; species Geospiza fortis. The sequence goes on from NW_005054411.1 coordinate 1,797,866, forward strand.
TTACATTAAATTAATAGCTACAGATTTTCATGTTGAAATCTAAACTTTACGTGGGAGCACATAAAATCTGCTGAACAAAGTGACAGTTCTTATATGTGGAAAGAGAATTCCACAAAATTAAAATAACTTACTTTTGTGAAATTCATTATAACACAAGGTGATATAATAGTAAGAACTTAGGAAAACCAATGCACTGAAACACATACCTAGATTTAATTGCAGTTTATATCAGGAAGGTAAATATTAAACAATCAGCAATGGATAGTTTAATGGTGACAAGATTATCATTTATTTGATAATCAATACAGACTTTCAACTTAATGTCTCTGGGCATTTAAAGTAGGTTCCAGTGGAATCATTACTACTAATGACTGCTAATTCAAATTACCTTGTGTACAATTAGTTCATGGGTGCCATCTGGCAGAGTCCTCCCATTTTCCTGCATCAGGGGCACGAAAGAAAAGCCAAACAACTTCTTCTCACCCTTTTCTTTTGCTGAAATGCATGTATAAATAGCAGCAGTTCAAGATAATAGTATACCTTATAGACAAAATAAATGTATACAATGCAACATAAGAAAGTACACCAGAGCTGCAGCTAGTCAGATGAAGGTTATCTTGAATTGCTGTTCCAATTTGCACATCCTTTTTTATCTCACTTTAAATCAGAAGAGAGTATTCTGAAATAATTTAGTTTACATTAACAACAAATAATGTAAGCCACAAAATATGCAATCTTAGCAAGATATAGAAGTTTATCCTCCTCTGTGAAACCTGTCTTTCATGCCTTGGAACACAGAATGTGGAACCAGTCAGCAATTTTTACCTCAAAATCATGTCTAAAACATTTCATAATGTTTTAAAAATTTTAGAATTTTGTTAGTAAAAAAAGCATTACAGAGAAAGTTCATGCAGCTGTCTCTTCCCTGAGGTGTTATGGAAACTCGTGTGCTGACTACAGCCATAAAGGGGAGGACTAGCAGAAGTCATGAGCAGCACTCACTGGAACAGTGCCGGAATTCACAGCGGATGTGAGCTCCTCGGAACTTATCCACAGGAATAGGAAGTTTCAGCAGCTCAGCCCACCTGGGGCCATTGTTATGATAAAGCACAAAAGAATGGTACTCGCTGGCTGGTGGCTCTCCAGAGCCAAATGAGATAAAATCCTAGCAAAGAAAAATATGATTAAGGATAGATTAGTTCACTGGTAAAATGTCATCAAGGACTGCTCTTCCAAGGAAGACTATTTAATGTTTACATTCATATCATAAATGCCATTATCTTGTAACCCTCAAAAACAGCAGCACTTTTTTTTTTATATTTGCAATTAGAAATGGCAAGAATCATTCACATAATTTAGAGCAGAAGTGTTTATCGGGGGTACTGGGTGATCAGGGAGGTTTAAGCAACACACGTGTTGTGGATTCCCACGACAAAACACAGTCCTGTCAATGTTATGCCCCAGAAACAGAATGGAATTGAGACCAGAACAGCCCAAGCTCAAGATCCTCAATCATCTGAAATATGCCTGTAACCCTGGCACTATCTGTGGTATGTCCCAGCATTGGAAAATAAATGTGGGTTCTGTGATCAGGAGGAAGCAAAATGTTGGCTGCCTTTACAACACCCATGATGGACTCCCCATAGCAAGGTAGACAAATGGATTTGTCTAAAGTCCTGACTTGGGGGTATCTATTAATTCTCTGTGGGAAAGGTAAGGTGTAGCTTTTGCAATTATAACCTCAATATCATGTTTTTGTTTAATAGGTACACACACACTTATGTTTATATATAAAACATTTCTATATTGGATGCTATGGATCAATAAGCACAATTTCACTTCAGATACACAAACAGAAAATTTGAGCCAGGCTTTCTTCATTGTGTTACCCCACAAACCATGAAATCATGAAAAACATATGAAAATACCACTTTCAAATTTAAAACAAAACAAAAACCACATAAAAATATGCGAGTAAAAGTTTGAATGTGAACAGAAATCTTTTTGGTATGGAAAATTTTGGGAAACAGTCATCTATTAATAATTAAAATTTAAACCATTGCCTGTTTGTAAGCCGTCACCAGCAGCATACAAAAAAATTTGAAGAAGAGAAGGAACATTAATTTATTTTTTTAAATGATACATGGTGCTGATTTCTGCAGCAAGAATCCCTAATTTATTAAAATCAGACACAAAGAATTCACAATTATCAAGAAAAGTTGTTCTGTGTAACCCCAATAAAAATTGGCATATTTCTAAGAAGAATTCTTAGGAAATACAAATTTTCCCAAACTCAATCTTGCTTCAACATTTTCCAACGTCTTAATGGAATCATCAGTTATTTGGTTGGCAATTTTATGGGTTTATCCCAATCATGTAATCCATCACAGAAATAAAACAAACATGTATTAAGGTTTTATATAGAAATTTTAGAAATGTTTTAAGCAAAGTGGAAACACTTTGAATACCTAAAGAAAGCAAAAGATAAACATGTCCTTTCCAAAGCATTTTTGTATTCTTCAATCAGTGTCACAAAAGAAGACTTACATATGAAAAAGTGTATCAAAATTAACTACATCGAGGAAAAACATAAAACAAAGTTACCTTTAAAATTTGACCACTGCTGTCCACCACATGCATTGTCACTTCCACATTTCTGGCCACACTTTTCCCTCCTTTCTCAAATTCGCCTCTTTCTACAGTGATATATAAATCATTCCTCATTTCACCTATCAAAAAAACCAAACAGAACAATGTGTCCAAAAGTCAGTCCAACTTGTTTACTTTTGCTTTCAGTACTTCAGTAGATTTTCATTTTATCTTACAAAGGATAGTGCTGCACCCACAATTTAAACTATAAAACCAAGAAAGAAAAAGATCTTCATCCCTCTCAAAACCCAAAGATTATTTGCCATACTAAACCAATTCTAGGGGCTTCTACTAATTTGTTGGGTCTGTTTGGTCTTTTCATTGGCCCCTCGAGCTATACTGAAGTCAGTGTCTAGTTCCACCTCATTTAATTCTTCTTCTAATCTAAGGCAATATTAATGTATTTTCTTTCGCCTGTAATTGTTACAGTTCTCTGTTTAATTAATTACAACTTTTTTTCTGCTTAATCTTAACAGGAAATATATTATTTTGCAAAAGGAACAACGAAGAAGTTGGTGTTCTTTCCATTAGAAGGGCAGTCTTCTCAGATTATGAGCATTACAATTTGTAATCAAAAAAATCTCTATATATTTTACATTAATAGGGTGTTCCAAAGCTTTTGAGGAAAAAGTTTGCTTAGTTAGTTTATTTTTTGCTTGTTGGAAAGGCTTCTGAGAAATTAGACTCTTCATCAGGACATTTAAACTACAAATCCAATACAAACACCACCTAGGTACCATATGGTGTGCTCAAGGGCTGTTAGCATATCTAAATTTAAATTCTTTGCACGTTCATGCAGTATCACACTAAGTAGTCTGTCAGAACACAAACAGATCACATGGACTAGATCAATAGTAATTTTATTTTAGTTTCAGTTAACACAAATTGCAAAGTTTGATGAAAAGAGGAAAGAGTGGTTGCAGTGGGGACTGGACAGGGGGAAAGCAGTACTGGTAGTGACTGAAGTGCCATAGTAGGGAAGCCCCTGTTCTGTTTAAAGATCCTGAATCTATTTGTGAAGAGTGTAAACGAATCCAGCTCTTGAACAAAATTACCAGAACTACTTTGAAGCAATTGAACATTCCTTGTGAAAGGCAGAACAATGAAGGATGAATAGCATCATAATTAGGAGAATTTTCTAAAATTCTTATTTCTGGACTTTGTTGAAACAGAAATTGAGAATATATGCTTTCATCTAGAGAAATGCAAGTTTAGTGAAAAGGGAATATAATCTTTTAATAAGGCAGATTTTCACTCAGCACTGCTGAAAGTGTGATAGTTTAGTATATTTATAGGTGTGCCACTTGGAAGGCAACCATGGGATGTGTACTTGTATTGTGGGTAAAATTAATTATAATATATGTAACATAAATAATTAATGCATCTTCAATTTCTAGCTTCATTTTAATTTCCATGTAGAATTTGACTTGCTTGAACTTTCCTCAATACTCTCATGTTTCACATTCCTTGCATTTTACTGCATGCAACTCTCCAGTGATTTTTAAGTAACAGAAACAATGATCTTGCTATAGTCATCTAATATTTTTATAATATTATTACATCACTGGATGCAAAATAATTAAATGATTCCTCCAAAGCCCAATCTAAATGACAAAAGAAGAAATTGCCATATCACAAATGCCTCAAGACCCATGCCCATAAACAAGGAGAGAAATCTGCCATTGTATTACCTTATTATCAGTTACCTCCTGAAACAATCATGGGCAGAGGCTAGAATACAGCTAGACAGAATCAATAGAACAAATACAAATAGTATTCACAAAATACAGGTAGTATTCATTTAAGAGTGTCTGAAGTCAAGGATGAAAGAGCTAAATTACTAATAAGTGAAAGCAACCACCAGATCAGGCTCTGGTTCCTGGTGGGAAACAGGTTTAAAATAAGCAAAAGATGATGGTTATTCAGGTGATGGACTTGTAAGGAAAAAAAAAAAAACCAAAAACAAGACCAAACACAAAAGCAATCTAAAAACAGAACCCAAACACAAACCCAAAGCTTTCCAAAGGATTTTATGAATGTAAGTAATGTAAAATGATGAAAGGAAAGGAGTGGAGAAATTGTGGAAAAAGGATCAGCTACAGGATATGAAAATGGCAATCATAAGGACTCAGGAAATCCCTTGAGTTGAAAATAGCTGGAGGCTGGGACAGCATCAGGGGGTAATTACCATACTCTTATGTGCATACTCAGCTTTTACACAAATGCCATTTTTCCATCCTCCTTAACAGAAACTCTCACTCCAAAAATTGAGATTGTCTATATAAATTAAGTTAGGGCATTCTTTTGTGGCTCCACCTCCCATAAAAAACATTCCAAATCCTCTATAAAGCATTCAAACATCAGCACATTGCTGAATATATCTATATTCCTTTAACTGATCTTTCTTATTTATGGTAACTCTAATTACACATTTGATTATAAGAATATGCATCATTTTTCTGTGGGATCTTTGCCTTTACCAGTACACCAGATGGATTAAATCACTCCTTGTCACTAAGGTAGTCAATTACAACCATAAATAGCACTGAAAGGCCAAGTCCGGCTGAATACCAGTTCTGAGGTAGAGTTTGGTGAGTACAAAAAGTATCTTCAGCTAAACTATCTGCATGACTCAAATAAATCTTACAGGTGTATGTGTACTGAGACTTTACAGTGTTACACTTCACCAAAAGTGAGGAATCAACACAGAAATAGGAAGGGCACATTTCAAACAGCACAGTACATCAGATTTTAATTACTGGTTGAAAACATACCAACAGAATTAAATCTCTTTTAGACAAAGGTTTAGATGAGATGAAAAAAGCAACACACTATTTCCCGCCCATTTCTGTGCTGAGAAATACAGTGTCTCCTTCTCCAAGGAAGAGAAAACATCCCATGGCTGTTTTCAGCATGAAGTTTGGTACAGGAATAAACAACTGAAAACAATATCAAAAAATGTGTTGAGCTTTCAAAGTGACAAACCTACCTCCACCTATAATGACACTGAGTGGTATGAAAGATCTAGAGCACTTGAAAGCATTTGTTTCAAAACAAAGGGCAGCTCATTTCTCCCTGCTCTGATGGAGCATTTCCATTCCCTGGCCCTTGTTATGACAGGTGACTTTCACCTTTCTGAATTTAGGGCATCCAGACTGTGACATGAACATGCAGAGATCAAACTCAGATAGTAACATTCTTAGCCAGAGTCAAATCCCATCGTAAATCAGCTTTGTCTAGGACTGTCAGTTTTCTGGGTAAGAAACAACTATCAAATAGTGAATCATACATGTTTAAAATCATTAAACATTTTCTGTGAGCTAAACCACCTAGGTCTCCTTAGAAGTCAAAGATACTTCATGCAGGTTAAGAGCTGAGTCAACAGAAGCTAGGGAAAAGCAAATTAAAGAAGCCTTGTTTTGCATTTCTGTGTTATTTGAATGATGTCACTGCATAAGCAGGTGTTTATCTTGGTAAAGCTACTTTCTAGACACTATTTCAAGAAAAAAATGAGGTTAACATGTTACAACCAGCATAGATGAGACAGAGAATTGCTGTACATTGGGTGTGAGATGGTAAACAACAAAGAAGAAATAAAAACGTTGGTGTTGGTCCCTAGGAGAGTAGGAAGTAATAAGCTGTTTCTTGGAAAAAACAGAACTGTGAGGATCAAGGAGTGTGTCTAGGGAAGCTGTTTGTTCATCTGACAATCATGCAATTGAATGTGTTGAAAAGGGTTATATTCTGTCCTAATTACAGAAGCGACCCAATAAGCCAAACACTTTGGGACTTCTTAGTTAGCACCCTATGATTTCACCTTTTCACCAAAAGCAGGCTGACAAATTCCTACAAGAGTTTCTAATATTAAGTAAGGGTTAAAGCCATATGGAAACTGAAATTCCACAGAACTTAACAACAACAACAAAGTCAAGCTGCACTGGTGTGAATACAGACATAACATTTTGATGTAGCACAAGCTTTCAGTGCACATTCTGCATGGACAGCCACTCTGGTACGTGAATTTAATTGTAAATGAAAGGTGTTGAATTGAAATGTCTGAGTTGCTGAATAGAAATGTGTACAGCACAGCATTGGCAGTATCTGCCTCATTGTATGGTACTGCCAATACATCACAGCTTTGATCTGGCAAAATTATCTTGAAAGTACTCTCCACGGGCCAGGAGAGGAAAAACCCCAAACCCCTCCTGTCCTAGCTGTAGGTGCTTACCAGGTACATTATAGCTCAAGAATTCTGCCCTACAAAGAAGCAAAAGCTTCATGACTTCAATCCAACTAGCAATGAATTGTACCAGGGCAGAACGGGGGCGAGAGACAGACACCTGATCAGCATCAATTACATGCAAAGTCTAATATTAGGAACAAGAGGAAAGGCCAATTAAAGTCAAAAACAACCACAAGAAGACTGCTGGAGGATGCAGTTAATGGGGGTCAGCCTTCTTCAACCTGACAACTATAAACTACAAATATTCAATAAGCAGTAAAGAGAAAAGAGCCAGAAGTAATTTCCAGGCTGGAGACAACAATGTATGCTCAGGGACCTATTATGCCCACTTCAGTTTTATTATGGGATGCCTCTGCAGCCTCCCTTTCCTTCATGGGTTGGAGGCTCCATCATCACTATCAAGGACCTGGGTACAAGCACTGGTCTCCTGCTGCTCCCAAGTTGGACCTGTGTGTAAACTGCACCAAGCCCAGAGAGGCTTAACTGCACCCACTGAACCTCAGGTGATGGAAACAACATCAGGAAAAAGCCAGATCAGTACAAGCCTCAGGAGAGTCTTTGTATGAATCTATCACTTGTACTGTTATTTTTATAGAAACATTTGCACCTAACCTAAGCATCAAAGCAATGATCTTTAATCACAAAATTGTTTTTAAACTTACACTGACAAATCTGTGAGTTGCAACTGCAACATGTATATTATAATAAGACTTTTCTCATATTTCAAACATATTTAGAACTGCAGAATCTCTTGTAGCATATTAATATGAAACAAGGTTTTAAAGCAGAAGATAGCTGTCAAAGATCAAAGGTAGTGTCTTTGTTAGAAACAGGAATTTATTTTGCCAGTTATCCTCAAAAAGCTTTCTAGTGAAATAAATTTCAATTTTATTATTTAGTAGGGTAACAAAACACAGCATGACTCTATTTGAACAAGCATCTCTGATAGTTACTGCTGTCCTGACAACAGCCACTAATTTAAAAATAAGTATACAGACCTCACTAGGAGCTTTTGTTTGGAACTGCTTTTTTGAAAGCTTTGCTCAGAACTGTAGGACTTCTAGAATCATGAATTGCAAAAGAGCAAAAAAACCTTATTTTGTTTAAAGGAACTTCCTGTTCATCTACATCTATGTAAAATAGAAGCTAATGAGATGCTTTATACTCTAAACATATCTTGAACAGGTCTTAAAAAAATTTCAGTTGTATGGAATGAAAAACTCTGGATGTGGAACAGACAAAATGGTATTAACCCAGAATGTAAATCTTGTGGATGAAAACATTCTAGAGAAAAGATCCTTAGAATACTTTGTAGAATGGGAAAAGACTTGTGTAGCAACTGCCAGTGGGAGGATATTTAAAAAAAAGCAGCAGAAGGTGATTTTAAGTTTTAACTTGAGGAGAGTGCTAAGGAAGCTTAGTAAAGTTTTCCGTCCTGCTAATCCCCTTCTGGCAGTTGAACTTTGATGATTTCATAGTCCAACTTCCATGCAATGAGCTGGGACATCTTCAACTAGAGCAGGTTGATCAGAGCCCTCTCCAATTTGTCCTTAAATGTTGCCAGGGATAGGACATCTACACTCCCTGGGCACCCTGTCTTGGCATTTTTACCCTTTTTTTAAAAAAATGATGCAATATTTCCTTTTTTACAATCACTGGGTACTCCATGTGACTGCCATGACTTTTCAAATATCATGGAAGGGTGGCTTGGCAACTACATCAGCCAATTCCCTCAGGACCCTGGGATGCATCTTGCCATGTTACACAGACTTAAGGATGTTCAGATTCCTCAGGTGGTTACTGTTTTCCTACAGAGGAAGGAACTTTGCTCCCTTCAGTCCCTGCCTCGAGATCCAGAGATCTGAGAGGTTGAGAAGAGAGACTTACAGTGAAGACTGAGGCAAAAATATTTTCTTCTCATTTGCTGAGACCAGTTTACCAGTCATGTTGATCAAAAGGAGTATGCTTTTATTTTCTTTTCTGGCTGAAATACCTACAGAAGTTCTTATTTTTCTTTGCATTCCCTTACTGATTTAGCTCCAACTTTGCCTTAGCCTTCCTGACCCCATCACTACACAACTGGGCAACATCCCAATATTCTTGCCAGCACACCTATTCATACTTTCACTGCTTCTGCATTTCCCTGTTGTCCTTTAGTTTGACTAGCATGTCTTCACTCAACTGCTCTTTTCTCTTGCCCTCCCTTCCTTATTTCTTATACATTTAATTTAAAAACAAAAATTAATTTTAAAAAAATCAAGTTAAGCAATCTGGGATCATTCGTGAAAATTGTAATACAGAAGAATGTTATCTGAGAGAAGGGCATTCTTAACGACAGCAGCTCAGGAGGACACACAGGCATGCTGCATTTCACAAAGAATTTCATCACTGTAGGAAATGAAATCCCATTACTGAAACAATTTCCTTTTTGTTTTGCATTTTAGAAGATACTGAAAGACTGACTGGCTGCTTATCAGGGAATATATTCAGCACTTTCAAAAAGGGGGGCAAATCTCATTGACATGCTTGAAGCTGCCAGTGAACATGTTTGAGTTTTAAAGACTGTGACAGCCACCATTCAGCTGTCTGTTCAGTGCTTTTTCCCCACTGAGCATACCTTCACTTCTCCATCACTGAGGCAAAGAACAACCAAGCAAGTTTTGCACACATCCAAAATATTTATAAGTAATATACACACATGACTCTAGAACAAAAAAATCTTTTATTTAGTGCTTAAATATATACATACAAAGAAAAACTCAGACTGAGACCTTCTGGGTGACACTTGACAAAGAACTATTTGGGGCAGGTTGTGTGTCTGTATTTAGGTATATTATAGGGAATAGGCAGAAAAAAATTAAGGCAATTTCTACTATTTATTTTCTACTATTTTTATTATTTAGCAGCTAGTTTATATATTATGACTGGTGTTCTTGGTTATATATGGGAAACTTAATTAAAACAACTCTGTATATGTTAGGATTTTGGGAGCATTGGTCACTTTGGTAATACCACTGCCTTTTTATTATTGGATTAATTAGACTTTGGCATTTAAATCAGAGATGAATAAACTGATTTTTTTAGTATTCTCTTCAGTTACTTTACTTTCATTTTTTAATAAAACATTATCTGCATTTTCAGCTTTACTGCGGAAACATTCAACAAGCTCTAAGACACACTCACCAGAAAACATCTGTTTAAGCAAATGAAATGCCCTTTACAAGGAATTCTCAAATACTTTCATATCTCAAATGGATTGTACATTTACCATGTAATACCCAATTGTTCTGTGACTTTTTTCCTCTTCCTTCTAACAATGAGATGTAAAACAAGCTGTTTTAAACAAGCAAAGAATAAAAACCTTGCAAACTTTTCAACAGAAAACTGACTTGTTGACTTTGTCTAACTTCAAAATAAAGAAAATATTTCCAACACAATTTTGAAAGACTGTTTGCTTTACCAGAGCTAAAACATTAATTTGTTGGTTTGCCAGTGTTCCTTACCCAGTTTATCAAAGAAAAGCTTCCAAGCCATAACTATCCTTGCATACACCTCCCATGCATCACTGCTACTTATTCTATACTCAGTAGAAAGCCAGCTTATTCTTCAAATACCACAAACTGCAGAAGACTCTTTTCCCCATTCTTCATTTCCAGAGATTTTATATCAAGGGAAGTACAATTAAATTCTGGCTTGTCTTCCCTTTCCATAGTTTTCTTCTATTTTTTCCCCTTCAGTTTCTAATTGACTAAAAAAATAAGACAGAGGAGATGGAAAGGAGAAGGAAAACAATACACAAGTTCCTTGCACTTGTCTAACCAAATACATCATGCCCTTCTTTTCTCCAGTGACTTGTATAAATGTTAATTCCTTCAACAGATAGGATTAAAGTTTTTAAATAGTATTAAAATAGGATTTGAAAAGCAGAGGATATTCCTCCTAGAGCGCTACAGTTTTGTGAAAGGTCAAAATGCAGGGTGTGCCTTTACTCCACCATATTGCTCAAACATATTTTGTGAAACTAATTTATCCAGTGGCAGAAGTTAAATTTAAATTGTTTGTACTTCATATAGTATAAAGAAAAGTTTGGAAAAATTCACTCCACTGCTAAAGGGAGAAAAATGTTGAAGTGTGTCAGATATAGATTTCTTCTCCTAGAAGCAACAGCTCTTTACTAATTCCAAGCTCACTGGTAGATACAGACACTTACCATGATGAGGACAACCTATTCCATAGCTTCCTTTACATTTTTGCAGAACCTTTTTCTATGCTTTGAAAGAATGACTGTGTCTAGTCAAAAATCACATAATTGATAATGAAGGTTATCACAAAGATAGCATTTTGTGACACCATTTGTATAAAAAGACAAAGATTCTATTTCTAGTTTTATTTTTAAAAGCTTCTGAAAATAGTAAGAAAGGTTGGTGACTGTGTACTTCGACATGAAAAAACCTTTTAATAATCCAGATGAAAGCATGACTAGTACATTCAGCAGCTTTGAAGGACAGGATCTGAGGAGATGTAACTGGACAGCAAAAGGACATCTAATGAAGTTAAAAGGTGACAAACATAAAGCAATGCAGATGTGATGGGAAAAAAATTCAGTTACTTTTCCTAAATTGAGCATATGAAAGCTTAACATAGGAAACTTAAAAGCACGGTAATATCCCAGGCACCTCATTTTATCTGCTAAATGAGCAGAAAATGCAAAAAAGAAAAAGACAATGTTGAAACAAAATGCACCTTGTAATCTTGGACAAATAAGTTTGAAAGAATGAAAGTTACTCTACAAAAATTAATAGTACAGCTGCATGTAGAATTTTTAGCAATGATATTTGTCAAAATTTATCACAGAAATAGAAAAGGACCAAAAAATTCCAGGTTAAGTATTACAAGCCAAGACTTCTCCAGTCAGGACTGACTAGCCCAGCTCTAGATACCAGTTCAGATATCACTCTAAGCTTGTGTACAGGTCACTGGTTCTACATTGTCCAGATAAACACTGGTCAATGTAGAGCCGTTGTAGGGATGCACCAATTCTTTAACCTCTTCTAATACCATATGAGTTTAATAATTTAGATGGACAGGAAGAAATATTAACTCTTATCCTTAAATCAAAGCACGTGGTGATCAGCTAGCAGCGGCGGTAATGGCACCAGTTCAGATCATAAGCTGAAAAAAGGATAGCTAACTGATATCCACCTGAGAAATTCTTTTGAGATGACAGCCAACAGGCCAATTGTTTAAACACCAAAGTACATTTTATGGATAAAGACATTTCGATCTGCTGTCTCTAAGTCACAGAGCCTTTCAAAATCAAATCTATAGCTGTTTTAAGCCAGAATTATCTTGTCATATTACTACAGACAAAGCTACATAGAGGAAGTTTGTAGGTAAAATTCCAGGAAGGAAGGCTTGGACCTCACTGAATTGCTTAGTGAAAAAAGTATTCTACGGGAAGATGATGAGATTATTTTAAATGCTTATATATGACACTGAATGGATTTTGTCTTTGAATATACCAAGTAGTTAAGGCAACAACTACCAGTAAACTCCCAGTAATAGACTTTGCACAGTTAAGAACAGTGTAGCTGAAAGTAAAGTAAAGCAGATGCAGTTCTGATCTGAAATGCACAACAAAGGAAGACATGCACCTGTATGTATGCTTACCATACAAAAGTTTAGTCTATTTACAACTGGGAGAGTGGGCATCTAGTGAAGCCAGTTAAGTCCTCATTTAGACAAACAGCTGTGTTAGGGTTTATTCCAGTTCTAAAAGCTTCAGGCAACACATATTAGTCATCAGGCTTATTTACAGAATTAGGTATTTTCCAAAATGGTACCAAAGAACATGTACATGCACATGTATAACACATGAGCATGAACAGCACTGAAGGCATGCACTGATACAGGTGCTCTAAGTCAAATTTGAAAAGAGATTCCCTAATACTGAACTACATAAAATAGCAATAAAGCTGGTAAAAGTATGCATAGATAAAGGGCTTTCACATTTCATTACCTATTATGCATTTAACTTAGAATGCTCCTCAAAAGTATACTACATTTGTAAATATCAAATGCTGAATTTTTATATACTAAGTAATGATGTAGTTGTCAGGAAATGGTGAACACAGAAACTCAGTGTGCGAGCACAGGTGTCCACCAATGTCATACAAAGCTTCCTGAGAGTATTGGCTGTATATCTGCAGACAACCACACTAGAATGCTGGAAGAGAATTTACCAATGCTTGCACGGAGTCTGCCCTGAAATCCTGGTCAAACCTGCAAAATGCATATTGATTATCTTCACAGGTTGACACTTGCACTACTTGCCCTTCTTTTGTTGGCTAGAATAAAATAAGTTAGCTATTTCACAGCCTTTTAAAATCATAGCCATATACTTTTTTCCATCCATCTACTTCATTTCCTAAAACACTTGGAGTGCTTCATTAAGAAATTCCAAGGGTCCTGGATAGTGTATTTTGTGGCTTCAGCCTGTCAAGCTGCAGTGACACAAAAAGCATTACTCTATAAAAACATGCACTATTATTGTCAATTCTGGTTTGGCACGTATGCTGATCCCAGTTACTTTTCACAGCAAAACCTCCACAGAGAAAAGGATTGGTATGACAAAAAAGGAAGGTCAGAGAGAGTTTAAATACACCAGAATAGGAGAGAGACTTAAAATACGGCTTTTCTAAGAGAGATACTGCAGTTTAGCAGCACGAAGCACTTCTTATTGAATAATTCAAGAGAGTCTTATTCACAACACTAACCTAAGTGCTAATTAGCCACAGCAACACCCTTTCAACAAAAATATAAAATAAGATCTAATTAATAACCATTTCTAGTGGCAAAAGATGAAGTTCTCTAATTTATCTGTGGAGAAAAAAACCCACTAGAAGATAAATAGAATGAAAAGGGAGCTTTAAATTAAAAAAGCATTTCAAAGGCTGGGTTGCTGAGGGCATTTCAGGGCCTAGGGCATACTACTCTGGTTAGTCCTTGAAACTCATAATTTCAAGACTGAGATTATTATTTCTCTTTAGGAGAAATCCCTTCTATGCCAGCAAACACAGAAGTTGTACATTATTTAAACTCATTAATGCATGCATACAATTGGACTGAGAAAGCAGTATACCAGAACCCATATATTCTTTTTTAAACTAAAACAGTGACAAAGTGAACCTGCATAAACCTTTGAAACTGAGTCAAGAAACTCCTCCAGCAGCTGATTACACTGTACTCTGCTATAACATGTTTCTTGCAGTTTAGTACATTGCATTATTTCTCAAGTGGAAAATGAAGGGATAAGAGATCTATTTATAGAACACAGCAAATTTGATAACACAGAGCAGCAGGTCACTAAATCATAGATAACTGGGGAAATGATTGCTAATGGGAGTTACAGTGTGCTCAGTAAAGCTGCTTCCACTGCTGTCTGCCAGACTATCTACAACACCCATTTTATTCAAATTTCAAATCCAACAGTAAGACAACAAATAAAGCCTAGCTAATAAGCCATAAAATGTCAACTGAATTGCTTCCATTAGGTATATATATAGAAACTAACTTCAATTTAAATGGCACCTGACTTACGCATTTCATTATTCTAAATACTGTAGTTATCCCATTATCATTGTAGTGCTGAAACTGTTTTATTAACTTGTGCTATGTGCATGTTTTAAGTGACCAGTAGTGCTGATCAAGGATGCAGAAGGACAGATGTTTAATTGGCAGTAAGCACACAAGAGTGAATTCTCAGTTGTCAAGTTTCAGGCAGAAGTTCAAGAGAAATACATGCCCACAGCTAAAGCTGAGCCTCATTACTGAGTTTCAAATGCCTGTTTAAGACCTCCTCGATTAGTGAAGTATGAAAGTTTATTTATTCTTGCCTCTGAACCCTAGTTTACTTCTGATTTAGGTCCACAGGAATGCAAAGACAGATCTTTATATGAAGAAGATAGTCCCTATTAAAAATCTGAAAGTCATGGGGATGATTTACATTTGAGAAAGTCAAGACTGTATGCGTGGACTCAGCTGAAATGAAGATGTGAGCTCCTCCCTGCAACATTTCTCAGCAACAACATAACACCATAATCATGCCAAACTGATCTGCTTGAAAGTATGCTTTTCCTTTAAAGAGACATTTGCTTACTAATTTTCAGCAACCCACTGAACGTTTACAAAATTTAATTCAGGGATGTAGTTATAAATTGTTCTGCGATCTTCTTCCCATATTTGCTTCTTCACAGTCACACTGACACAATCTTTGCACCTTCCTTAGCATTGGTTTAAGTATTTGTCTATTCTGTCATATAATATACACAAAATGAAGTCTCTACATCTATATTATTGTCCATTTCCAGTAATTTCCAGTATTGGAGACACAAACCTCATGAAAGCAGCTGTACAGTACCAGTGAAATTCTGTGAGTCTTTATTTAAAAAGCTACCAGCTCCCATGAATTGGTTCTGCTGGTTATCTTTTTACCTGCATAGAGCTCAGCAATCTTGCATTCAGTCATCTTCATTTCTATAAAGTGGGGTTCCATCTCTCAAAACAGACTGCTAGAGCCATAAGCTTTTTGACACTGGCATAGCAACTACAAATATAATGTAATGGGGCCACTGGGACACAGTTTTCTGCTATCTTTATGAAAAAATGGTAATATAAAAGTCTCAGGAACCGTTTAAGAAGTTTCAGAACACAGTATGCATTTGAAAATCAAGTAATTTCTCCTAAGTTCTTTCTTTTACTGCTTATCAGGATAGTTTTCTCTTTAACTTACCAGGCATTATAATATTGGAAAAACCTAGCTTCCTTGTTATGGATACTCCATGGGTAAATCTGGATGTATACTCCCTCCTAATTTGTTCTATGTCTCCATGAAGCAACTGAAGAGAAACTGCCAGACCTGAAAAAGAAGAGAAAAACAATGAAAAATTAGACATTCAAACAAATTGCTTCTTAAAAATTTTATATATTTGCAAGTATATATGCATTCTTGAGAACAGGAAATTCAGAGGAAGCCAACCCACTTCAGTTCTCAAGTGTATTTGTGAAGGGTATCAACATCAAAAAATCAGTAAAAACTTGAAAACAACTACCTATGAAAACATAAGCAAATTATTACTGATGTGTAATTGAACCACAATGACATGAAGGAAAATTATATCAGTAGGAATGGACTAATATTTTAACTAAAAAGAGAACTAGAAAGAGGTTAATTTGGAGAAATTTCAATCAGAGTACTTGCTACCATTTTAATTTTTCACTTCCTTCAACACAACCCTGCCTTTACTGACAAGCAAGAAAAAGTACACATGCAATTTTCACCCTGAGCTATGGGTGAAACACAGAAGTCTCATCACAGTGCATCACTTTATATCACCTCATACAGAGTTATACAATTTATTTATCCAAAATCTGAAGAAAAATATTCTAGTAAGCTAATATAGCATAATTGGTATTCTTAGGAACAGTAATTTCATAAGGACTAAAATTACAATTTTTGTTCAACATTTATCAGATTTAATCAATCATATTCTTTCTTACGTTTGCCAGAAGACATGCAAAATGCAAGAGTGGCCATATAATAATTTTCCAATTTTTATTCCCCTGGAACCAAAGAAGCATAACTTCCTCTACTACATCTGCAGTATACAGATAAATTGCAAAGAGCATACTTCATTACAGTTGAGATTAACAAAAGCAACAGGCATGCCTTTTGGTTGTTGCAAATATAATCACTGAGGCAAGTGTCAGAATGATACAGCTTGTAAAGATTAATCTTGCCTGACCTTCAGCATTACTACGGCATATTCTGTGTCAACATACAGATCAAGGAGAAGATAAAAGCAAACTCTTTGTATGCACTCAACAACTGGAGATAGACAACTCAGAAGAAGAGTCAGAACGAACTCGAGATTAAGATGAAGCAAATAACATGTACAACACAGACTGAACAACAAGGTCATCAATCCTTTTGGCTTTGAAAGAAATTTTCACTACAATCGTATTACTGTTCGTTTACTGAATAAATTTACTTGGAGTCTGGCAGTTCCTAAAATCAGGGCTCAAAACTCTGTACTATGTACTGCCAGTCCAGGCTCCTGCAGATCAGATATATAATTACCATGACAACTTTTATATTTTTCCCCTTACCTATACTTACATTTTCTTATTTTGGCAACTCCAGAGAATGTGATACTCTGACCAAACCTTCCTTCTCATGAAAAACAGCTCGCCTACACATCTCCAACTGGGTACATAAACAAATCTTACAAGGAAAAGCATTCAGTGAAGTCTTTTCTATTTTAAGGACTGTATTTAATGCCATAGATATTAATTATTTTTGTAGGGGAATTTGTTCTATGGTTATACAGTGAATGACCTTTAGGAAGAAGTGACAATCATTATTTGGGCAGGTGAGAGAAACCACACCATAGCTAGCTGACAGTACAGAAGCTTGGTACAAAGCAAAATTCAGGCTCTGTTAGAGCAGGTGTAAGGTTTTTCATTGCTGTATGGGAAGAGCTAGGCTGGGTATAGCTTCCTGATAAATATGGATATTTAGTCCACCCCCAAATCTTGCTGCTTTTATATTTTAAGAAATTGTTATACATACACATGTATAATCATGCCCTCATATGCCCCCATTGCACTGTTTCCTTGGAAACCTGAAAAAAACCCATTTGCTATTGTTACAGATCACATCAACCACAACAGCATTAATCAGATATTGTACACCACCTGGTGTAAAGTTACTGTGTTTTCTAAACAAAGGCTGAAGACTCCAAATTCAATTTTCTTTCAGTACAAATTTCACAGATTCCCTTGAAGAATTTTATTTAACTTTAAAATCAGATGTCAAAAAACCCTCATCAATGGCTAAAGAGTTTTAACTTCAGAAAAAAGCTATCTGTCAAGAATATGAAGCACTTGCTCATGCAAGGCAAGAAAGATATAGAGCTCTGTATTTCATTGCATTCATTGTTGGAGAATGAAGAGTCATCTTTATACATCCAAAAGCATCAAGAAATCTCTCAGTGAACACACCTGCGACACAGGTTAGTCATTTTACCTATAGTTTAAATACATCTTTGGAATATAAATGGCATGCATTCCCCAGCTTTCCAGAAAAATGAGGAAACTGGATTACAGATAGCAAAGTTACTTAAAAATGTTATATGGTGTAAAGAGGCCAGTTAATAGGAAAGAATGAAAGTCAACCAGAATGGAAACAAATCAAGGATGCACAGAGAAGGAAATCTGAAGGACCTCCAAAAATCAAGTCTTCAAGTTAACAGTTTTGCCACTGAGGACCCTGTCAAACAAAGCTGTCAAACAAAAGGGAATTGATGAGAAGTAGAACGGATAAATCTGGTAAAATGCTAAAGCTGGGAGCACATGTACTTTACATAATCAATGAAAAGAACGGAATACCCAGGTAAGCATTCAGATTGCTCTGTCAAAACTCCACTAATTTTGCAAGACACCCAGGCTACCCTCCATTAAGGACCTAAAATCATAAGAGGCATACTGTTACTGAGGTGTGATGCCCACATTACAGAATAGGTTGCCTGAATTCCCCAGAATTTCTTACTTTCAGGATGTTGAGATGGGCAAAAGGAACAAATATCAAAGGGTTGCCCCTAGAACTGCTTTCACTCTGCTCTCAAGCTCACACTACTCGATGACCAATAATTGGCCACTGGTGAGCTGTCCACAGGCCTCTAGTATCATCCTGTGCCAGTACTTCCAAGGTGTGTTATGGTCACTTGTCTTTATTCTTCTGTGTTCCATTTTACTCTAGGGTTAGAGCTAGTTAACTCTACACTGAGTAACTACATGTCATAGGTATGTGTTAAATACAAAGCATACATACACCACATGACTGCACAAAACTAAGCAAGAGCTATAATAAGGCAGATAAAATTTATTATTTTGTCATTAGATATATGCTTTTACAAGTCAGAACAAATCTCCTGTCAGAACACCACAGGGTAAGACAAGTCCAGCCAGCCAAAGCCAGACAGGTAAAGAGGACATTGTTGTCAGCTAAACACAGAGCCTGTGGCCAGTTGCAAGCCACAGCAATTCCATGTTCATGGGTTTGTAAAAATGCAATACACTTGCAGAAGAAAGTAGACATCCATCATGACTGAGGAACCATGCAAATGTAATAAAAATCATGAGGAAGAGGTACTTTAAAAAGATGGAATAATTCACATTTTACAAGGGCCTGGAGTTTGTATGTTTATTATAAACTGAGCTACTGGAATATCAATAAGCATTAACTAACATAATTTAAAACATACTGACACATCACATTCAGATTTTCAGAAGGGTGCAGATTCAGCCTAAGAGGGACTCCCTCAGGCACCTTGCAAAACAAAGTAGATTGAAGGGGAACTCACAAGCTGAAACACATCACCCTTAAATTAAAAGAGAGGAGCTTCAGACCAAATGTGAGGAAGAAATTCCTTATGGTGAGGGTGGTGAGTCACTGGAAAATGATGCCTCGAGAAACTGTGGATGTCCCATTCCTGGGAGTGCTGTAGGCCGGGTTAAATTGGGCTCTGGGCAGCCTCATCTAGTGGGTTGCACGCCTGCCAACAGCAGGGGGACTGCACAAAGCAAAATTATTAGTTTTAGAAAAAAATCAGAGCATATTGTGATGGGACAGCTGTTCACAGACAAAGCAAAATAGAGATCTGCAGCATATCACCATACACTCCATCTGACTGTGGCTGATAGGACCACTACACCATTTATTTCACACCTGAGAGCCATCAACAACTTCATAACTATACGTTTGCCATTTCTAGAACGTTAGGAGCTAACACATAACAAAAATGATTATCCAGTCTCTGAAGGACTGGCATATTTTTTTAATAAGGTATGTAGTCTAGCTTTGTCCCCTCAGAAAAAAGCTTCAATTACCTCCCCAGTGATAATTAAAATTTCTTGTGTTAGCTATTATTCTTTATTTACCCCAGTTTTGAAACCACTACAACAATACTCTGTAAGGAACTGCAAATAGATATACTTTTATTTCTTTTGCAAGCACATGAAATTTCTTACTATTAACTTGTACTAAATTTCAACACAAGACAGATTATTTTTATTGTTCAGATGAAAGACAATGCAGAAAATTGTCAATCTGCTGAACAAGCGTCTCAGATTTTTGTTAGATTTGTCATTTTACCTTCAAACAGCTTTTGTACTGCATTATTGATTTCTGCACTTAGTAATGACAAAAGGCATCTGTTCATTATGCTTATAGACCAACTTTATTTGCATTTGGGCTTCTGGGGGCAGGGGAAATAATTTACAGTCAGCTTCTATCTACTGGCAGCAGAGAATCCTTGATCGTATTAAGAAGAAAATGCCTAGCAGCTGCTCAGAAAACTGATAGAAGGAAAAAAAAACCAAACCTCAGACAGAATGTTATTCAGCACTGTTCGTATTTTAAGAAAAGTAATAAGATAAGGCATCTGTCCAAATAAAGCTGCCTAAAGATGTTAAAGTTTTTGAGGGCTTACAGGTGTTCCAATTTCCAGTAGTGTTTTAAGTGCAAAGGTAAAAAGGTAAAGGTAAAACCAGCAGATTTGCACAAACAAATGGTTTACTGATTTAATGTGATCTGGGACAAACAGTTGTATAAATCTTGGCCACAGAAAACTGTGTAGAAAATCCCACAAATTACAGTCTGGGAATAGAGAGGTAAAGAAGGAGAGGTAGATTCAGTCTTTGATGGCCTTTTTGAAGACTTCATTCTGATTAATTTGAATTATCAAATTAAACTCCAAACTCCTCTTCTCCTCAGCTTAAAATTCTGGGGTTTAGATCACTAAAAAAAGAATGCATGAATGCCATTGCAACACTTTGACAGCGTTCTTTGAGCTCTTTTGTCAAGACTTTTGTCAGAAATGCCCTCAAGTGTATAAAGTAGGGATGTTTTTTCTTCCTGAAATGGAACAGAAACACTTAAATGCAAATGAGATTTAGCTGTCATAGGAAAACTGGCTGGGAATTTCTTTACAGGGTAGATGATAGAATCTCAAGTATTTCTTGCCAGACTTACGACAGGATGAAGGATACAGGACCAAAAGGCTAAGTTACTATTATAAGCATCTAGTCAAACTACCCTATAAAGACAATAAAAGGCCACTGCTGCCCTTTTCTATTAACAAGTCACTGGGCGTGTCAGCACCCATTTGCACACTACAATGTTACACTGCAAAGGTGAACCATCTTGCACCAAACTTTTTTAAATTACATTTTTACAAACTAGATGGTTAGCTAGAATACTGTGGAGTGTGCAAAATACACAATTCTGCAATTATAAGTGGTTTATATTGCTTCTAGTGCAAATAAAAGGTTCCAAGGAAACACTTGCTATTTTCTCCTTCATGAAGTTCAGTCCTTCTTGGAAACAGAATTGTATTAGAAATTTAGCTACTTGCATTCCAGTTATGAGTCTTATTTCAAAGGAAACAGATGTTTAATAGGTACCTGAACAAAATGTTAAAAATCAAATCCCCACCAACATAAGAACCTAGGTAACAATTGTAAAGAACTTAAAAATATATTCTCTGAAGAAGAATCTTGTGTATGTGCTATACTAATCATTTGAAATAGTGTGAAGACTTTGTATTCTTTTAGTAGATTAAATGAAGGAAGTCAACACTATCCAACAAGTAGAACAAATTTTTGGAAAAGGCTTATAAAAACATAATGCAACTCCAAGATAGAAATATGAGCCAGCTATTGTTATTGTGCAGCCTTAGCTAGGAATTTCTGGGTTTCAGTTGAGAGCCACTTGAATCACAGACAGCAACAGGGTGTCCAGCAGGACCAGGGCAGTGTTTGTTCCCCTGTCCTCACCTCAAATCCTGTGTTCAGTTTTGAGGTCTTCACCACAGGAAGGAAACTGAGGTGCTGAAGCATGTCCAGAGAAGGGCAACATGGTTGGTGAAAGGTTTTGGAGCACAGTCTTTATGAGAAGCAGCTGGGAGATCTGAGGTTGTTTAATCTGGAGGAAAGGAAGTTGAGGGGAGACCTTATCCCTCTCTACAACCACCAGAAAGGAGGCTGCAGTGAAGTGGGGTCCATCTCTACTCTCAAGTTACAAGTTGCGTTGGAAAAGGCTGCGCAGAGAAGTGCTTGGCTCACTATCCCTGGAGATATTTAAAAGACTCTCTTTGCAGCCCTGGGTTAATGGTTGGACTCCATGATCTTAAAGGCCTTTCTCAGCCTCAACAATTCTATGATTCTATTATTGCAGTACTAACTTGAGCAACAAATCATAGTTTCTACTGAATAGATCTCCCTGGCAGGACCACAATGGCACTTTTTTCTTTCTTCTCTGAAAACAACATGAATTTAACTCTATTACACCCTTATCTCTTCAGGGCCAAATGATCTGGGAACAACACTTTATGTGCAAAATTCTTTATACGAGTAATCTTTTGGCTTTAGCATTTTTTGAGAACAAAAAAGAATGCCTTAATTCATTGTATACTTAGTGAAGCACATAAGAGCAGTATCCTTATTTTAAATGTATTTCAAACAGCAGCCTTCAGTGACAACTAAGTCTTAAAGACATCAAACTCAAATACACAATCTCCTTGTCACAAAACAAAGATTAAAAATGACAGATTTCTAAATTGTCCTAGAACTAGAGTAACTAAGCAAATGCACTGGCTGTTTAAATGTTAGCGATGTGAAGATAAAAAATACATTTCAAAGCAATGCTGACACCTGAGAACCTTGTTGATAAAATACAAACATCAGAAATCTTTTCTCTAATTATATGCCCAGGAGTTGCCTGAAAGTTATGTACTTCATTCTGTTTTACCTTCTCAGTGAAGTTCGTGTTATCATTCTCCAGCTATCATTCCTCCTCATTGTTCCCCAGTCATTGCTCCAGACAATTCTCCATTGTAAGCCTATGCCTTCTTTTTGGCTAAAACTCATAGCTGTTCCTAGCAGGGAATGCACATTTAGTTTCCCATCTGAGATTTCTTGTGCTGGTTCACAGGAAAAAGCTCTCCTTGCAACAATTCTGAGTGTGGTAATGCTGTGAGCTGCTGGGGCAGTGTCACGTAAACATAGATTACTGCTGTTACCTAGAAAATACTTCAAGTTACCACAGCTCTACTCCTTTTTTTAATTTATTCATTTTACTTTATATGTATTTTATTTTAATTATATATAAATTTTAAGCCATATATATAAATCCATATATATAATTTTATACGCATTGTATTTATTTTTTATTTATTTATTATGAACTTATACTGAGCTAGCGATTCCCTGCTGCATTTGATCTCTTGTAGCTCTTCATTTCACAAGTGGGAAAAAATGATGCTCCCTGATTAAGGGGACTCTGCAGTTTCTCCCCTGCAAGGTAAATAATGACTCTAACAGGCTTCCTGCTCCAAACCAAGGAATTTATAAGCCAAGGCTTACTTTTTGCAAAAGAGGAAATGAAACAGTCAAAGTATTTGTTCCCTTAAATTTCTCAGAGTTCGACAGTAACCATGGAGAAATGATATCATCAGAGTGCCAAGGGGCTGCTGAATGCAGGTGAACAGGCATGAGGAAGCCCCAAAGCACATATCACTGTTTCTAACCAGCTGTCTCCATTGTCATACCTGCCCCAGAATTTACATCTTGTCAGATGAGTTCATGCAGTGGGCTGCTCTACCTCATGTCTTTTCTGGCCAAGCCTTATATGACCACTGAGCCAGACTGAGACTCAGTGGCAGCTGACAGGTATACTGTGGAAAAAAAACTCCCACATATGAGGTAAAATTGTTCCCTAAACTGAAAGATGTTCTATGAAACTTACTTTAGATTGTTTGAATTAAAATGAAAATTATTTGCCTTTGCATGAGCAACCTCAATGAACCTCAAAAAAGTTTGATCTCACTTTAAGGTGGGTTCCTCTTTCTGCTGGTGTTGGAGCACAATTTCCAGAGGACCCTTCCAGCCTAGCTTACTGTGTGATCTGATGAATAGCTTTCCTCCTTAAGATGACAGATTATCCTTCCTCATGGTGGTAGTGTTAGCAAACATCTGTCAACACATGGACTTCAAGTTCTCCATGCTTCAACCAAGGAATTCTAGCTTTAAGCGCTCACATCAATTAATGTATAATTAACAATGTTCCCAGTGGAGTTGCAAAGTAAGTTTGGCATTGGTACCACAGAATAAACCACACTGCATTCAGTATAAATGCAATTAGGTTACATCACTCTTGTCTAGTTCACATGAACACTCCAAGATAATGGCACAGGGACTTTCCCACTACATTAGTTATTTTCATGGACTCCACACAAGTTCAAATCTACAGAGCAGCCAGAGGTGTTTATCATTTCTTACATCAGTAATTTAATCTCTATGGGACATGAAAGGATTTTTATCTCCTTTGCTGTCACAACTGAAAAGCACATGTATCCCTTCCTCAGTTTCCAAGAATTACTGCATGAGGCACATGCAACTTTTCAAGACTTGTTATAAGGAAATCCTAATCAGCATTTACAGAAAAGCCTACATTTGAGACTATTAGGAGCCTAAAGGGAAAAGCAGAGTAAAACAGAATGTCTTGCATCCCTTTAAAAGTAAGTCATTCAGTCTTTCTTTTCATAGGAATGTGAAGAAAAATAAATTCATAGTGCATTTCATGGACATTTTAATATGATTTTTATCAGGTAACTCAATGGGGAGAACATTAATATATATCATGAGATCCAGGTTTAAATCTCTCCTCTGAGAGATTGGTAAGAGGACATGAATATAGATCACACTTAAGAAAATTATGTTCTACTCAGAAGGCTTTAGAGCCACTTCCACTTTCCCCATGGTATCATGAATATTTTCAGATCATATACAAAGTTGAATAGTTGCTGCAGGGAAGTTGGAGAAGCCAAGCAATTAGCATGCTCATCTGGGACATGCAAGACTGACTGAAAATCCTTTTCCAAATCAGATCTCTGATTCTACAGATACAAAAATAGAAATGTGCTATTTTCCTCATAAAATTGATGCAATTAAGTGTGATGTCTATGCAGGAATGTTAGGTTTTCCCCTGCTTTTTGCATTTAACATTTAAGACAAAGTAACCAGCTTCTAATTCTAAGAAAAAAATTATACAAAAAAATAGATTTTACAGCAAACTCTGCTCCAGATATTACTGAAATCTGGTTTGTGTAATAATGACATTCCACAAATACCAGAAACTCTATGTAAGAAATAAGAAAGCTACTAAATGTAGCAAAGGTTGTACAATTTGGCCTTTGCAATATCCATTTGATCTCTTACACCAGGCAACCAGGTGTTTTCCAGTAATGTGATACCTTACATCAGCTGTAAAGACCAGTGGTGAATGGGAATTGCATCCACTCTCTGCTACTCCACTCTGTTAGGCTAGAAATTCTTACAGAAAACACATTCCAGTTCCCACTTCAGCAAAGGATACTAAATTATCCATGAGAGTGCATCCTTCCTTCCATTCCTGTACCACCAAGAAGAGGAAAGAGGATGAACATCTGTGCCCTGTTCCTTTTTGGGCTTTATAAACAAATGGCAGTCATTTGCCTTTATTTGATCCTTTTTAGATCCAAACTGAGAATAAGATGCAAGAAGATTCTGTACTTAAGAACTGTCATGAGTTGAAGCAGAAAAGGTGAGTTTTTGGCAGTGGGGGATTGAGTGGTAAATAGAAGTGCTATAGTATGTCACTATGCATTTTACATGCAAGACACTCAAAGTACATTTTGGGTTCCTTTTTAGATTGCCACAAAAAGTGGAAGATTTTTTTTTCTCCTGAAGAATATTATGAACTATCTGATAAACTATTTTAGCAGGAGGACACAACAATTTGTGGGAACTAAAGCATTTTAAATCTCCTGACTTGAAATAAACTGTACAGGAATATGAAGAGGGAACAAGCTTAGAGAACAGACAATAGTCTGAAGCATCTTTGCTGTTGTTTTTACCATGCTTCCTTTCTAAGTATTTTCTAAGTATTCAAGGTGATTTGAAAAGGGCAAGTGTGATATAAACCAAAAAAAATCAAGTTTTCCTACATCTGGCTCATACCCACAACAGTTCCTAAGAGAGAGAAAAGACATCTCTCCCCTGTAACGCAAGGTGTTATCCTTTTTTGACAACAACAAGGTGGCAGCCAAAGCTAATGAGGCTTCAGAACCAGCCACAGAACACTATCACAGAAAAAGACAGCAAATGAAAAATAAAAAGCAGTGTAACAACAATATTTTCCATGAGGTGTCAGCAGAAGTATCTGAACATATTGCTAAAACCTTGCAAGTGCTTTTTCAGGCTGCTAAGGAGTCACAGGAGAATGAATTTCATGTGCGCGCTATAAATTGCCTTCCATAGTTTATCTTTCTCTTGCTCAGTGCTTGAAGTGGCATTACTGCTCACTTCCTCTTTCTCTCCCCAGCCTTCACATCCACTGCTGGAATTCTGTGCTGCTCTTGCCTATTTGCCTCCCTCACCCTGACAAACCTTTTCAAAATGCAGCTAATCTTCCATTTGCTACCTTTAGTTTCCAGCCTCCTGCAACAGGTAAAAAAATTCATGTGCCACGTCTTTCATGTTGAATATTCACATAATTAGGAGTATTCAAATTTATCCAATGTCTCCTAAGAACTGCATATTTAACTGTGAACTTTATTTCATGAGAGAAGAATAGAATTAGCAATGTATCACAGAGTAGGGACAGTCAGAATGACCAAGAATAAGTTTTTCTTGATGAATTTGATTAACATAGTTAAGAAGCCAAACATTAAACTTACTCAGTAATGTATCCTTCTATTTTCAGTACATGATTTTTATATTTATTGTCCAAGAAGATCCATGATATTCTAAACCTTAAATATATGTATATATTTGGCTAGATTCTATATGAGAAAACAATCTAATTAGAAATGGCTAAACATATAACTTCCGTCTTGATAAATGAGCTTTTATGTGTTTCTTGGTCATCCTCTAAAGATGATTAGACATACATTTTCAAGATAACCATTGTGCTTGTAATCAAGTTAAAGAAGCATGAAGTCTGCTACATGAAAGGCATTACAAACACAATATACTGGAACCTTGAAAATGAGATCTTTCTATGATCATATTTCAACTAATTGACATTTCACAGGGAAAACCAACATTTGAATACAGAGACAATAGACTCATAAGCCTCCATTTCAGATTTCAAGTTTGATCCCCCCTTTGAATGACAGCATTCAGAAAAGCTAGCAAGTTGATATTAAAAAAAGAAAACAAAAAATGCAAATTCAACATCTCCTGTGAGTCAAACCACCATCTCATAATAACAAAGGTCAGTTGTGTCCCATTCCTTAAGTCTCACGTCCAAATTTATCTCAGACAGATCCAGTAACATACAGCTGACCGTGAGGACTACTGGCAAGCTCTGAAATTACGACTCTGCATCTTGCTCAGCTGGAATGCAAAG
>NW_005054411.1:1825304-1899928 GCF_000277835.1 Geospiza fortis
ATAATATATAATTGCTCTGGTTTTGGCCATGAGGGGTGAGGTCTGGAGCCATGTGGGCCTGTCTAGGTTGCTGTTCTAGAGCAGCAACATCATGGGTGATGTGGAAGTAAGGAACTCTGGCTTCCAGGAAGGGGAAGTGGGGCTTCAGGTCAACAGCGAGCCTGGAGGGAAGGAAAACTCATCCACCATTGCTGATTGTTGCCAAGCCCTTGGTGAGCATTTGCATGTTAATCACCCTCTTTTGTACACTTTTCTTACTAATATTGCTGCTGTTTCTGTTTCTTTTTCTTATCTCATTGCTCTTTCCAGTGAATTGTTTTTATGCCACCTCAGGATCTCTGCCTTTTGCATATCCCACCAGAGGGGGCAGGAGAGCGGCTCGTGGTTTTCTTTTTAGTGTGAGTACTAAACCAGGGAATCCCATTCCTAAAACATGACAGTGATGTCTATGGCTAATTTTATATTCCTGGTGAAAATGTGAAGCAGAAATGTCAAGCAATATGCATCAATAATTTGATCAGCTCCAGAACTAAACAAAACTCCAGCAAACTGTAGCTCCACAGCACAGAATAAAAGTTTATATTACATAGTTCCTTGAAAAAAATTTAGTGATTTTTTTTTATTTTTAAATGTGCACATGAACAGCAATATTTTACATTTTCATCTGACTATTTTTCTCTGTGTGCAAAAATGTTTCTTTCACAGATGTTAGTCTTTCTACAATAGAGTAATTTAATTTGCAAACTAAGAAGCCCTTAAGAATGTAACAGAAAAGCAGCAAATGACTCACCTGCATTGGAGCCTGTCAAGTTGTAACGTGCATTCAGCTTTTTAATGATATTTTCATGGATCTGATACCAGTCACTCTCTGTGTTGCACCTAGAAAAATTATAACTTTTTAAATTCTGAAATGGAAACACATGTTCATCAGACCAACTTCACAACATATCCCTAAATACATCCTCTTTAGCTCATGAAACAATAGGAGCTAGCAAAGCCCCATGAAACTGCCTGTCTCAAGGGAAACAGTGCCCTTGCCATTTGAGAGAGGCACCATGAAATACCTGCTTCGTGTGGCAAAGGATAAGAGAAAGATAGGAACAGTTATGTTGAGGAACTCAGCCATGACCAAGTTCGTTTCTGTATAGCTCTATCCTTCAGGGCTAACCCACACAGAAATCTATCATGTGACGCTCCAAAGAAGGACTCAGAGCTGGTCTTAGTAAACAGAAAAATCTGCGCTATATTCTTCAAAGTTACTTTAAAATGTTGTTATCTTCAGGAGGTAGTGAATGAAAGAGCAAATTACATTTCAGTATACATTTAGGAAACAGCTGGTTTTCCATAAGGAAAACCTGACTGTGATGAAAACCTGGCTCTAATGATCTGATTTCTAGCGATAATTCTTCTTCCATTGTTTTTGTTATCTTAAAACAAACAGGCAAATTTTTTGAAAAACCCAAAATAAATTAGGTAGACAAAACTAACAATTTGTTAACCACAAATGAACACTTATCTGACTTTAATGTTCTGGAAGTCTAAATAAGAGCCAGTCCATCTGCCCAGTGTTGCACTAAGCTGCTTTTCTGCAGCACTGATTCCAGCAGTTCTAATTCACCATAGATGGAGACAGAGGAAAGGCACCCATGCCTTCAAGATTTGAGTGCTACCCCTGGGAAGGGCAGAACTTTCTCACACACATGACAATACATGTCCCAGGTATATGTAATTAGACCAAACCACTCCACCAAACAGTTTTTACTATAATGTCCAAGATCAGTAGGAAATTGCATGCATTGAGTTGCTACTAGAAAATTGAACTTTCTGCCAATTGCTATCAGCCAAAATCCACTATCTAATCAAGCACTCAATTTTAAACCTACTTTTAATTTTTCATTCTCCAGCACTAACTGCCTTCTATATTTTTGTTATTCCCATTATAAAGTTGCTTTATTTCACAAAAAGATACTCTGATGGCTTCTTTTTTCTGTAGCTACAAAGTACTTCCACTAGATGCCTTGGCAGCACAAGGCACTTATTTAAGTCCGAAAACCACTTTATGTTGCCATAATAAGAGAGCTCCAGAATAATGTGAAAAATGCTGATATATACACAAATACCTCAAAGGATGTGGCCTTTACCTTTACTATTAACCCACTTTATAAACACACCTGTAGAACTAGCCAAAATTTCCACACTGTGATTAGAAAAAGCCAAAAAAACCCAGCTACTGTGCATTTTTGGAAAAGAAAGGAGATAAAGTTGTTTAGTCACACTGCATTTAACACTACTGATTCAGATGCAAATGACTCTAAGGTACTTTCAAAAATTAAGAAAAAACATCTCTTACATGTAGACTTTTAAGACAAGGTCATCCTTTGAATCTCCTGCCAGCAAATCTGCAATACTGAGGACTGCACAGCCAAAGGGCCGTCTATATTGGACATTGCAGGCGTTTTTCTTTTCTCCAGCTCCCATTCGTCCTGCCAAACAAAACACATACTTGATGCATCATCCATGGAACTGTGTCTCTCCAAACCACAGAAGGGAGGCAGCAAGCAATCCAGCTCAGACAGCGCCAAGTGTACTCCCATTGGGAACCTACCTGGTCCACTTTATGCTACATTGAGATAGCAAATGTTTCAGCAAGTCCACTAAGTATGTGGTGATCCTGAGAGGCCTCAGACCAGAGGTTCCGCTCATCCTCTCATGACCCTCACTCAGCAAACACCACTTTTTAACACCCAGTCATAGAATCCTCATGAGACTATCAAATTAAATTTAGAATTCAAACATGACAGAGTGTTCAACATTCACTGTCTGGTAAGAATTATTTTACTGTGGTTGTTGCTGTCTATCATTTATGTGAGAGGCATGACTGAACCATTACAATTTGGTAATCAAATGCTATTTCCTTATAGGCAATCGGAAAGCATGGAGATAATTGACCAGTTGCAGAAAAATAAAGAAAGATGAAACACAGGGAGAAAAGATGGCAATGGGCAGAAGAACAATTTATGGTAATGAAAGAAAGAAGGCAGTCAAGGAAAAGAGATTCTAAATGAAATATTTTTTTCTAGCCTTTTCTATTTGATTTAAATACAATTTATCAATCTTCCCGCTGTGTTCCTGGCATTTGAAACTGCCCTCTTTCTATCAATTTTATTCAATTGTGCACTAGCAGTTATGTATCTTTCCCACCAAGTCCTAATTTCTGTCAAAAAAAAAAACCCTATAGCTGCAGTTGCTGCAGGAAAACGTCTCCTCCAAATATCCCTATGCATCACAGCAGCTTGAAGAGTAATTGTTCATTTTCACGCCACAAAGCAGATAAATGTTGTTTTAACTTTTTCATATTTCAGTGGTTCACATATGAACTTGACTGTGACTATATTTGAAACTTATACAACTGAAAAAACCCTACTCTTTAATATTTTTAAAACATTTATTCTTCTAACTGTACTTACATCAGAATTTACCATAGCTTTTCTAAAATCTTGCCAAAAAACCAAACCACTGTATTTTGATGAAATATCAGATTAGCATAAAAACGCACAGAAAGTTATTTGTCGCGGCTGTAAAAGAAAGAAACAATTCAGTAACAATTTGTTGCTTTGTAACAAATTGTTTCTGAACTCAGCATAAATTACAGTGACTACACTTCAAAATGCCTTTCAAAAATAGGAAGAAAAGTTATATTTAGTACTGTACTGATGCAACTAGAGGCAGTTTACAAAGAAAACAATATATCTAAGAGGTCAGAAGCAGACCCAAAGATTATTGTTTCACATCAGTACAGCCCAGAGGACTTCTTAAAATAAGCACACAAGCATACACTTTTCTTCTCTTCCACTTTTTTCTAGAGGACTTGATATCTGTCTATAGCATCAGAGATTGAAATTTTTATGAAATATTGTCCATTTTTTTCACCTCTCCTCCTTTTTAAAGGAGTCAGGGAGAAGACAAAATTCATCTGAACAAGATCAGATATACATCAGATATCCAATACAAATGAGGTACGCTAAATGTCCAGACAAGCTTTTCTATGTTTAAAGGGTGCTTGAAATTACACTTCGGAACAAGAATGAACTCCTCAATGACAGCTCCATCATCTTTAAATGGTTCGTCTTCAACACTTTCATTTTGTTTTGTGAAAGTGACAAAGTATACTGCATCTAGACTCAGTTAGCAGTATACCTGATAAATAACATAAAACAATGCTGAGAAATCCAAGCAAATTTTCCAACAAAAACCAGGCATTTTCTTTTCCAAAAGTTTATTCAAAAATCGAGCTATTATAGTGAATCCAAAAGCTAGCCCCAAGCAGTTTTCTTTTATCTACTGCCAAATGTCTAACAAATAAAACATCATACCTACCTATTCGGATAATGTGCACAGTGATATAGATGTCCTTCCTGAGTTCACTGCTACCCAAATCCTGCACAAGATCAGAACCTCATTATTTATGACTCCTGATTAAAATGCAACATTTAAAAAGACCTGAACGCACTGCTTTCACTGCCAGTGAGTTCATT
This sequence comes from Geospiza fortis, assembly GCF_000277835.1. Lineage (NCBI taxonomy): Eukaryota > Metazoa > Chordata > Aves > Passeriformes > Thraupidae > Geospiza > Geospiza fortis. The sequence goes on from NW_005054411.1 coordinate 1,829,840, forward strand.
TATACAACATTAACAAATCTCTTCAACACTTTAAATTGGCAGCCATGCACTCAAAAGGAGTGTCCTAAAATATCCTGGTTAGAATTTGCTGTAATGTAGCAAAATTGGTGGGAGGGCACACAGACTTGCTGTGTACCTTGAACAGTAGTGATGCATTTGTGCAATTCCAAATATTCTGGAAGTACAGAGAGTGCTGCACAAACAATTGTTTGGATGTAAAATGTCCAAGGAGGAAATGTAGCTGGTCTTTGTAGCAGAGAAAATGACTGGTACATATGCCTACGTGGAAGTTCAGTGAGTGTCCACATACTGCCATAAAACATCCAAATTGGGGGTTCACCCATACCCTTCAGCCCCTCAAACCAGCCTTTTGAGATTATGTTCATAGCAATGTACAAGCTTAGGGAGCAGCTCTGAGTTAACCACACAATAACAATCCAATTTCTATTCTCAACACCCAGCACAAACAAAGATTGAGATTAGGAAGAACTCACCACAAAGAGAGAACAGTGTCTTTCAGGCTTTTCTGGACATTTTGGCAAACCATTTCTATTCAGTCTTAAAAAAAATCTTTCACTGTAAGAAATCAAATATGACAGATATGTTGAACAACAGTACAGCAAAAGTAGATCACATTTTGATCTTATTATTCCAGATGCAACCTTTCTCAAGATAAAAACAAATTAAGTAATTTCTTTCTGAAAGTCTGAGATGTATGAATGAAAAATAAGGGAGATGCTAGTGAAGGGTGGTGATTAACTTAATCACCTAAGAAAATTACTAAAAACTCAATACAAAATAGAAGACTGATTGTCATTTGGAATAATGATATTGTACATCCTAGTACACAGAGAAACACAAGCAATAAAATCCATTTATCCTAGAACTAAAATTAGATGTGTAGTAAGTTGGTATTGATTCTTGCTAAACAAATGTCAACATCATCATGTTTGTATTCAACCAATATTCTTTTTCATATGTAGGAGGATGATTGTAGGAGACATTTTACTTACACAACTCTGTTAAAACCTCTTAGTACAGTACATTGATTTTAGCAGTTTCGTAAGAGTCTTAAAGTTCCAACAGGGCAAATTTCATTTTTGAAGTCCTGTTTTGCAATCTGCTGTGGGGTGTTAAATGCTATAGCTGATACAAGCATTAATACTGCTAGTAGGGAGATGCAGAGAATTCTTATTTCCAAATAGAAGAGGGCATGAGAGCGCACTGGAAGATAAATTATTTTTTAGAATATTTCCATTAGATTGTAGGATTTATGGATAAATTCTATGCAAACCTGGCAATTCTTGCATGGTAATATGAAAAAGCCAATCTTCCATGCTTTGGATAATTTTCTCTAAGACACAGCCTCACAAGAAATGTAACAATCATATTTCTGTAGTGAAAGATGTGGAAGATGGAAAAGGGAAGTAAGTGTTACAGACATTTCCCTTCACCCTTTTACCCCCAGCTGGCCAGACACATGAGTCTGGATGTCCTGTAATGCTCAATCAGAAATAAAATTTCATAAGTACACCTATATTTTTTCCTCAGCTGTATCCACATCTTCTCCTTATTCCAGAAGCTAAACATGGTTTACCACTGCTCTATATCAAGCATAGCTTTTCAAAATGCAGCTGAAAAATCACTAGGAATATGTTGGATAAGATCCATCTCAATAGACTAATCAAATCTTTATTGCACCAGCATTTGCCTTGTAGAAAATCTGCATTGATTGCCCACAGAATCAGTCATTCACATTAAAAGGGACCTCAAAGGGCCTCTAGGTCCAAACTCCTGCTCAGCATGGGGTCAGCTATCAGGTCAGGTTAGCTTGCTCAGAGCTTTAGCCAGTTGGGCCATGAAAACCTTCAGCTACGGAAACCACAAAGGTTCTCTGAAAAAAACCCATTCCAGTGCCTGACTGTCCTCAACTTTTTGTTTACATCCAGATGCACACCTTGCTTCAGTCTGTATCATCTCTTGTCTCTCACTGTCCCACCACGGATGTCATTGGTCTTCTTGCAGGTAAATGGGGACAAACTTTTTACTGAGGATTGTTGCCATAGGACAAGGGATAAGGACTATAAACTAAAAGAGGATTGATTCAGACTAGAAATAAGAAAGACTTTTTTTACAATGGCAGTGGTAAAACACTGGAACAAGTTTTCCAGTGAGGTAATAGATGTCCCACCATGGAAATGCTCAGGTCGGACAGGGCTCTGACCAGCAAGACTCCAAGGCTCAATGATCTTGGAGGATCTTTCCAACCTTAATGATCCTGTGACGGTGTCTCAGCTCACTGCAGAGGGGCTGAATTAGATGACCTTTAAAGGTCCCTTCTGACCCAAAATATCCTATGCATCTGTGATTATTATATGATTTAGCTCCCCTCAAAACTGCTTCTTCTCCAGTCTGAACAAGCCCCACTGCCTCAACCTGACCCTCCAAGTGCAGGAGCTCCTGCCCACGAACACCGTGAGGCCTTCTGCTGAATTCACTTCAGCTCATTAATATTGGTCTTGAAGGACCCAGGACTGGCATGGTCTAACCAATGCTGAGCAGGGGATGATCACTTCCCATGAGCAACTGTGCTCTTGTTGACACAACCCAAGATGCTGTAACACTCCAGAGCACACTTCTTGAGAGCTATTTCTGGAGAGCACTCTGTGCTTTTATGTACCAGCTATCCAGGCTAAACAACTAAATATTTAAGACTTTCTTAATCAGATTCTTTGAAAAGCTTTATGCAATCTTTAGCTGTACAGCTTTTTTATCAGACACTGTAAAAGGTAGAACCTAAGTAACAGTAGAGCGGAGCTCACATGTCAAAGTACATGAAAATGCTATTTCATCAACAAAACGCTATTTTTCTCATCTACTTTTTATGATACAGCAAATTTCTGCAGCTTAGGTCTCCATGAGAACAATAAAATTGAGTTTTAAAGACTGTTTATGTAAGTGTATTTTTACAGAGAAACAGACTGGTATTTTGCTGTTGATTTACAATTGGTTTCAAAATAATTATGTTTTTTCATTTAGAATTGAGCTGATTTGCAACATTGGAAAATACAGTAAAAAAAAGTGTAGAGCTTTGTTTATAGGTCTCACACAAAATTACTGTACATTGAACAAGAATTATTAATTATATTGTCAAAGTAACTGAAGTTTTAGGACCACATTATGTGTGGCACTACTACAAACTGGATACAAATGAAAAAGAGTGATCCAGAAGCAATAGAACTTCTGTGTACTTGGTATGTGTCAATAAAAATTTGGCCAGTAAAGGTGATTCTGAATCACCACTTTATCTTCAGTCTCTATAACAATTTGAAAGTAATGCGTACATACATGCACATCACATCTCACTATGTTTTTTGTCTTTAAAACAAATGCTAGATATTTTGGTTCAAAGAAAAATACCATTCATAAGCTATCTTCATAGATTACCTGTTATGTATTCTGTATTTAATTAAGTTTATATTCCACACAAACAAAGACACATCTTTTGAAGGATTCCTATTCACTATCCACTACAGTACAAAATTTTCAAGCTCTGCTTATACTCACAGATCATGAGATTATGATTCACAGCACAACTAAAAGCCAAAGACTTCTGTCATGCCACAAAGAAATATACTGATTGCAACAGATATGTAATGGCTATGCAGATCTACTTTCCTCATTTGCATTTGAAATTTTCTATCACTGAAGCAGAGTGAAGCAATGGAAAAAGCAAACCAAAACCAACAACAACAAAAAATCTTAGTCCTTGCTTGGTGCTTTATGATACCTTTTTTTTTCACTAGAAACATATGACAGAACCAGTTACACCTCAGATTAAAATGGTTGTCTTTGAACATTTCCAGGGTGCAAATTCAAGCAGTTAGACTTGTGAGATTACAAGACCAAAATGGCAATGTTATATCTATGTACATAGAGCATGGGCATTTATATACCATTTCAAAGGATTTCTGTAGAGACCAGCAGGTTGGAAAAAGTGCTAAGGAAAGCAAACAGCCTTCATAAAACAAAATAAAGACAGACTTGCCAAGATCTGAAAGCTTGGCTTCAAACAGCAGTAAAAATCTCAGAGGGTTAAATCCAGAGCTAGTATGCTACTGCACAGCAGTTTTCCCAGCAGTCAGCCACACATACATAGATACAGCAAACATACACAGCAGTACCACAAAACAGAAATACCTCTTCTTGTATTAAGACAACTTGATTTTAATTTAGACCATAAACTTCATGAGCACCAATCTTGCCACTTAAACATGTCGTACACATTTAAACTCAGCTGTCTTCCCACTGAAAATAAGGAAATAACTAATGCTGGAGAGATTAATTTAAGAAGGTCAACAAGGGATTTTTGTACTGTAACTTCTCATGCATTAGCAGAGTAACAGCATGTTCCAAATCTGCAGGCTTAACAGATGCATTTTAAAGGAATGCGGCTGAAAACTGTTCTATTTTCATATGTGACCCCTATTTCCTTAGTATTAGCAGGAAAATATTACCAGTCACATGGTACCAGTCTAGACAGATTGCTTGCTCTATGATTTATAAACACACTATCAAAAATAAAAAATCTGGCCAGATTTATACCGCATGGCATATTCTTGTGGCAAAACTATGACATCAAATAGCCATAATTCTCAGTATAGCTTCACTTTCAGACATGTTTATAAATGCTCTCTACTTGAAAACAGGTTACAGTGATTTCCAAAGTAAACAATGAGGAACAATAAGAGAATTCTGCAACATAATTCACCACCTCAAGTTTATTACATTCCAGAACACTGTCAATGGATGTTCAGTAGGAACTTGGATCTGGATTGACTTCATTTACAGCTAAAGGCTCAGTGGTTTCGTAAAACCCAGGTCAGACACAAAATGTTACCCTCACACTTAGTGGTGAAATACAGAGGACTGTTGTACAACATATCTTAAGTTACTAAAGATCATAAAGTCTTCAAGTATATCCTTAACCAGAGAATAACTGAACGATAAATGTGCCAACATGACTTAGCAGTACCAGCTGATTCACAGTAAGTCAGGTCCTGTATTGCATCTGTTATGAACTTAAAAAAACATTCTCAAATTTCTAGCTGTAAAATACAAGGCCATAAGCAAACGGGGACAGAAAAGGAAGAATGAGTGCTGTAAAAATGTCAGCCAATTTCAGATAAAGGTCAAAGCAAAAATACTAACAAAAAACCACAAATCGATCTTATTATGGTATGTCAAAGCTTGTCTTTCTGTCCCCTAGCCATGCTGACAACATGAGGGAAGAAGAAAGCATTCAAAGAATGTTCATAGATTTATGCAGTGAAGTCCAATTTCCCTTGGCTAGTTGTACAGTTAACAAGGAAAAAAGAAAGCAGAAAAGGGGATTGGAGGAAAAGCAAAACAGATTTAGACAGTTAAATCAAGCTCCTGCTCTCATCCTCTTTTACCTCTTTATTAACTGAAAATAGCCTAGAGAAATTAGTTTTTATTATGGATTTTACGAACATAACCTATATTATTTTAGATATTTGCACCTGTATTTAAAATGGAAGATAGCATCATACATTTCTTAAAAGAGCTAGACAGCAGTAACTTTAAATTACTTTTCATGACATACCAGGAGCCAGAGGAAGATGACAGTTTAAAAACAGAATACAGTTTTTAGGAATTTATCAGCATGTATTTACAACTAAAGAAAAAACATATACCAGAAGCTGAAGCCTTCACTGATCTTAGTCTGCCACCAGGGATAAACATTTTGCATCACAGCATTACCAGTACACAGACCTACAGATCCTTTAAGCTTAATTACAGTCTTGATTATTATCCTAGTCAATGACTGAGCTAACAGCATGGATACAAGCAGATTTGCAGTATCTTTCCCCAAAGATTAAACCTGAAGGGAGCAGGAGAAGTTGGTAAAGTGAAGGGAAACAATAGCATTTAAGAAAATTCCCCTTCCTCCAACACCTCCTGGCTTCCTATGTATTCAACACCTTTTGGAGATTTACAAGGAGCAAGCCTGTATTTTGTGTCAATCCTAACATGCCTTTTGCTGGTAGCCAGTGTGACTGCAATACGTTCCTCACGAGATGATCTTTAAACCAATTTTATATATACACACAAACACACACCATACACACACACCGCACTGGTGCTCAATATAGCTCACCGTTACCTAAATCCGGTGCATACATGTCATGGCTGGTTCACATACTCCTACTCCAACACTGCATTTATGTCTGAATGTAGCTAATTGTTTAACCTACACCAGTCACATGACAGGTCATCACTTCCAGTGTTTTCATCATCACATTTAAAAACAGTTACGTCTCCTGACACTTTTCAATTTTTACAACAGAATCTGTAAGAGGCTTATTTGTTAAGGCATGTGAGCAGCATAATTGATACCACAGGTTCCTCTTGGGTTTATCTACTTTAAAAATGTGTCTATCTACACAAGACCAGATATAAGCTAGCATCTTTAGTCCAACTACAGCAAGTAGAAGATATTTGAGAAAGAATCTTTAAACAGGGGATAAGAGGGTGGATTCATTTTGCTGAATACAGCTCTTTGTGAGAGGAAGTGAACTACATCATGAAATAGAACTAATTTCTAACACACCCTCACTCCTGGGAAGGCTTATGGAAGGTGTAATTAAATGGGGCTCTGTCTACCCATGAAATACAAAACCAAACCTTCTCAGAAGCATTTTCTTGCTAGACTACGCTTGTGGCTTTTTTTTTTTAGGAACTTATTCCTACCATATCTACCTCATTTTACTTATTTACAAATGCAATTTGTTGTAAAGTCACATGCAGCAGCTCCCATACACAGGCTGAATAGGACAGTCTAGGCCATCAGGCCAAAGAAACACACTTGCTGAAACATCAATTCCTCAAAAGATACTTGAATTAGCCTGAATAAAAATGTTAATTCTCTTGCAATTCAAGAAGGGCCAGTATTTAAAGGGCAATTTATCAAAACTGTCTCATTAATAACAAGAAATTATACAGCACTGCAAAAAGTCAGATAAAATTAATGGTTCATAGAAGTGTTGTGGTTTAAACCTAGCCAGTAGCTCAGTCACCAGCTCACTCCCCCACAGTGGGGTGGGGGAGAGAACCAGAAGGGTAAAAGTCAGAAAACTTGTGGGTTAATGTAAAGGCAGTCTAACACATAAAGCAGAAGTCACACACACAAGCAAAGCAGATCAGGGACTCCATTCACCACTTCTCATGGGCAGGCAGGTGTCCAGCCATTCAGAAAAACAGAGCTCCATGACAGGTATTGGTGAGGGAGGAAAACAAATGCCATTACTCCACTGCCTTTCCTTCTCTTCTTCCCCCAGCTTTCTATGCTGAAATGGTCTATCTATGTCTTATGGTGCGAGATATCCATCCCTGTGTTTGGGTCAGTTGGGATCAGCTGTCCTGGTTGTAACCCTTCCCAACTCCTTGTGCTCTCCCAGCCCCCTGTCTAGCAGGATGAGGAGCAGAAAAGGACTTAACCTTGTGTAGGTTCTGCTCAGAACAGCTAAAACATCCCTGTGCTACCAGCACTGTCCTCAGCACCAATCCAAAACACAGCCCCATACCAGCTACTGTACAGAAAATGAACGCTACTTCAGCCAAACCAGCACAAACCAGAAGTATTACTGAAACTATTAGAACCTCTTACAAAGCAGGATGAAGCATTTTGATCTGCTAGTGTTGTGGGTAACCCAAACTATCATTGCATTCCTGTGGTGGGCACCGTCTTGGAAAGCCTGAGATGCCATTTTCCCTTTGTGTCCCTACACAGTCAGCAGTGGGGGTCACCATCTCAGAAGAAGGTGGGACCCTGCCAATTTGGGTTCATTCCCCCTTTATTCCCCCTTCCTGAGATTTAGCAATTTTGTATCTAGTGATTATTTACTGGTTTGTTGGTTTTTTTTGCCTGTTGCTGTTCCACTTGTTAGTAAACTGTTATTTCATCACTGATACCAACTCACACTTCTTCCTTATTGGTGGAAAGGGACTGGTTAAAACTGAGGGAAGGTAACTCATTTTAGAGTGCACACCTCATTAAATTGTTTTAAACCAAGATACCCAGCGATGAATGTTCATCTTAATCTGTAGAAAAGATCTTCTTACAGAAACTACCACAAAGCCAAACATTTGGCAGGAGGATACAGTTGTGTCAAAGATTCCTTTCTGACATCTCCTTCCCACTAGATGAACCCTATATGCTTATACTATTGTTGTTAATGAATATGTAAAACTGAGCTATGAGTAGAATTAGTCGATTGTGAGGAAGAAATTTGCTACTGATATTGGTATCCCTGCCCATGGCAGGGAGGATGGAACTAGATGATCTTTTGGATACCCTTCCAATCAAATCCATTCTATGACTGTATGGTATCTGAAAACTAAAAAATTAAAATATCAATAAGTACAAAGGAGAAACAGGACAGACATGTAGAAATATTTGTAACATACCAACCCACTGATTTTGAAATTTCTCATTGGTCCTGGTATGTTCCTGTGAAGAGTTTCTAAATCCAAAACAGATTTCAGGTCAAAACCTGGAATCAGACTTAGGGAAAGAATAGAAAAGACAAGCAAGCTTGAACACCCATGGGATACCTAAGAGGCTCAATTCCTATGTTCATTTGTGGAATGCTGATTACATTACAGGACAGTCTAATAGCTACAGTAACTGTTTTGCCATGTAAAACAACAAATGACAATGTACTAAACAAACTGACTGACTGGGCCAGTGCTTCCATGCTCCTGGCCTCTGGAGGAACTCCACAGCAGGCAGTTCAAGACAGTACTCTCAAGCAAAGAAGCAGAATTCAATTGAGGCACATCCTTCACTTTTCTAGTTTGTCTGGGACCAAGAAACAATCTTTTTGCCAATCTCCACTGATCATTCCCACTCCAAAATATCTCCACATCTAGGATCCAAGCAGAAAGACTTACTACTACACTCTTCCTCTGAAGAAAAGGCTAACAGCCTCTATAAGACCTGACTATATTCCTGTACATAGGAATTTTACAGCTCACAATGAGTAACTGGAAAAAATTATGCACATTTTCTGAGGGGAAGCTTTTTAAGTTTCTGGAACTTCAGGCATCTTTTTTAAAGTGCGTTTTGTAAGCCGAATTACAGCTGTGCTAATACATTCTTGTCCACAAGAATGCAAACATTACCACGCATCTTAGAGCTAGTAACGAAATAATTAAACCTTATATACTGTATGTATATAAACATATATCAACATATAGGATGACATAATTTAAAAAAATAGCCACATTCAGAAATGTATATACCAAGTAAGCCATCTAAAGGGGTATTTTTATTCCAAATGCATAAATGATTGGTACAAGAATAGTGGCTACTCTCTTGTCAAAATGACCTTTACATTTTCTTGAGGTGTTTTAACCTTAATGCTAAAATTAGGACTAACTTGTGAATTCACAGGATGTAAATAAAGCTAGGCTGGTTTTGTTTAAATTTGCTTCTAAGGAGTAGCAAAGTGACAGAGCAGTAAGTGACTAAACTAGAATAGAGTCCTTTAAGTATCTGCTAGCCAGAAAAACCAAGATGCTTCATCTGTCCTGCATCTATGAGGCATTTATACAGATATATAAATCCATACATGCATTGATTTTGTGTAATTAGCTATAGTACAGTTTTAATACTGTGTAAGATTAGATATTTTTGTGAACACGGCACAGGAAATTGAAAACAACACTGAACTACCCTAAGCTGTGACCCACTATGAGTGCAATCATGCTTTTGTGGAAATACTGTAACAGAAAAGTAGCCCTGAGCTAATTCATGGTTCACGTTCCCATGGGGTGTTCCCTTTATCAGAAATGCAGCTAGTTCCTTTATCTTAAATCCCTGCACTGCTTAGCAGGCACATCTGCATGGAAAAAGTCAGGATCTAAGAGCACCTCAAGACAAAAAGCATCCATGGATAATGTGGAGGTATCTGAGCAATAATTTCCAAGGAACAATATGAACAAAGTGAAGGTTAAACACACCAAAAATAGTATTTTATGGGAAATAGGTGGAGTAGATTATCACCTAACAATAGATTAAAAATTTTAGGGAGCACCTGGACTGTGCTCCTAATATAAATAATTCACATTGCTGAAAAAGTACAACAAAGTCCAGTCTGAGCTCTGCCTTTAGTCGTTGTTCACACCCCCCAGAAAGTCTGTGCTATTGGTACCAGGTAATTATGTCTGAGGCACAGTTAAAAGACATCCTTAAACAACTCAAAAATACCACATTCACTTTTTTTCCCCCCAGAATGATACTAATTCTCATAGATAATGTTGGAAACAAACCCCTGTCTTTATGCAGGGTTATTTATTAATAGAGCCCCTGAATTTCCATGACATTCAGAGACGCAATGTGGTGCTGCGTCAATGCAAGACTTAAATATCAAACAATCAAATATAGAAAAAGAAACCATATGCAGAAGCAGAAAATCTTAATACCAACTAATGTGCACGCATGTATGCTCATATATAAAAATTTTTTCACCATCTCTCTCCAGCTTTTGTACTTGAGATACATTGCACCATTTCAAATTATTTCCAAATCTGGATTTAAAGTGTCCTCACAATTATTTTCCAAACATAATTTGTTTTCATCTCTGATTTCAGAATAAAATAAAGAAACAACAGTAAGAAAAAAAGATGGAAAGTAATAACAGACTCACGCATTGTAGACCTGGGCATCTTGATAGACACCAAGTCAAATATAAACCAGAAATGTGCCCTTGCAGTACAGGAGGCCAACTATTTCCCTGGGATGCATTAGACAGAGTATTGTCAGCAGGACAAGGGAAGTGATCCTTTTCCTCTCTACTCAGCACTGGTTATACCACACTTGGACACGATTAAGGACTGGATAGAATGCTCTGACAGCTGGGTCTGTTTAGCTTGGAGAAGAGAAAGCTCAGAGGGAATCTTATTAATAAATTGGAATATATCTGAAGAAAGGGTGCAAAGAGGACAGTCAAGCAAATTTCAGTGGTTCCCAGTGAGGCAATGGACTAAACTGAAGCATAGGAGGTTCCCATTAAGCACCAGGGAGCAAATTCTTTACTGACAGAGGTGTCTGAGCACTGGCACAAGTTGCCCAGGGAGGTTGTGAAATCTCCATCCTTGGAGATACTTGAGAGCCACCTGAACACGATTCTGGAAAACCAGCTCTAGGGTGGTGAGACCAGATGACTTCTGGACTTTCCTATCATCTCAACCATTCCATGATTTTGTGATTACATGTAAGTACCACATACAGGCAGCCCAGCCAGCCAGCCAGGTCATTTGGGTCCTTATAGAAATATGCTTTTTTACAGTCTTTTCCTTCTTCCATTTCTGCAAGTTACTAACTACCATGATGCAACATTCTGCCACTTGTCTGCTTCCCCAGAAGTTCCAGATTACTGTAATTATTGAACTATCCCTCACAACAACATGTGACATGTTTTTTGTGAGCTGGAGGGTCAAGCTTGAACTGTACCTTTTTATCAACTTCTGTAGTCTTGCACTGAAGTTGCAAGGCTACAGCTTCGCAAATACGATCTCCTTTGTGGTCTAGAGTTCAACATAACTTAGAAGCAACAAAGAATTTGAGTCTCCTGCATTTAGAGTGCTGATGTCTGGAGTACTGATTCTAACTAAACTAGATGCTGAAAGTCAAGTGTAACCTGTTTCTGTGCTTAAAATAATATTGAATCTTTGAGCTCCTATACAAGAGAGACCATAGGGATATATTAGAAGAAAGACATCTTGGGCTGTCAGTAGTGAACCTCCAGGCTAGAGAAAATGTATTATTAGCTTGATTCTAGAGGTATTCAAGCCCTTCTTTTCTGTTGCTAACAGGAATAGTGAGTTGAGTAAACTTTACTCAGAATGACGGCTAAAAGAACAGTTCTTTGAGATGAGCAGCTCTCAGGTTTGAAGATGCTGATGGACATTGCAAAATATGTCTTTAAACATTCTCTTGCTATACCAAAATCCTTTTAACATTATTGTGCAATGAGGGGGAAAAAATGACAGTATGCTTTTTCAAAAACTGTTGAAAAAACAGTTGTGTTATGTTGTTTTATAAACTAGAACACCAAGTAGTGAATAATTTGATTAATTAATGTGGATTTTAGCTTTTGGCAAGTGATTTCACTGAATTAAATGAATAACAAAACTGAAATAAAAAAGGGCTAAAAAGATTGATGTGGATGTCACTAAAAAGTGACATTGAGAGTACAACAAAGGAAGGGTAATCTTATCCTTTGGTATAGTCTGGAGTTTACACCATCATTAAGGATATAATCAAAAGCTCACCAAAAAAAATGCAGTTTGCTTTCACTGGCCTTGGATAAACAGCCTATTCTCTTTGTGCTGTTTAAGAATCTCTTCTCATTTGAGGGCAATGTGATAGTTACAAACAAGGTTGTTCAAGGTGATAGCAAAAGGAGGATTAGCATGCCAACTTATCTCTGCTCCCCACACAGATGGGGCCAGAGGCATCAATCATTTCTGATAAGATGTTCATATCATATTGACACAGACACAAAATGTATGTCAATAAAAGAAAATCTCAACAGGCTCCATCCTACTTCAGTGCTGCCTTGAAATTTTCCCACTAATAGTACTGCTACTTGGAAAAAAAGAAAATGGTTTAGAATGCTCTCTAAGAACTACGGGTCATATTACAGATTTAAGAATTTCTGCAGCAGTATGTTGGCATAAGACAGAGGCACAAACTACATAAATGTAAAGGTCAGCAAAGCAAACAGGACTCTGAGCAAGAGATGATGCAGCATTTTTATGCACACTCATCAGTGCCAGGAACAGGGGCCACAGTCTGAACTGAACAAATGTAGGCAGCAGCCTTAACACCTTCCATTCCCTTTTTTGTAATATACTACCCAGTGTTGCTGGTGTTTTCAAAATTCTCCTGAAAAAATACCAGGCAAGATCTCTAGATAGTAATGTGCTACATATATTAATACAGTCCTATGGTGTCTACACCATAGGAATTTCAGAATTTCAGAAGACATGGGGATAACTTGATTTTCTGAACACAGTCATCTGGTAAATGTTATCCTTGGACTTTTTGGCTTTGTTTTTTTAGAGCACCAGAATATTCTTAAAGCAACAAAGTTAACACAGCCTCAGCAAATAATGTACATTGTCTAGAAAACAGCTAAGCTCTTATTTTGTCCCTTGCCACTTGTTAAACTGATTCTATTAAAAGCTGATAAGTGAAATCTTTCCAGGATCTGATAAGAAAAAAAAATCAATATATTTTTGATTAAATGATTGATGTTCTTAGAGCTCCAGTGTAAATGGGCCCCCCGAAAAAAAATGCTGTATTGAGTAGCTGATATTAGTACATGTGAACAGAAAGCACAGACTGCCATCATACCATTTTATTTCTCTGAAAAAGTGCCACTACAAAATTTGTAACTGTGTAACCCCTTGAAGTATTTATCATTGGCTTTTTTAGTGTGATCTTACTGCTGAAAGAAAATTTTGTTTCACTAACTTCTGTTTACGTAAGAGAAAAAGATATCCCCAAAGCCAACAATCATCACCACACTCACATTTCTTCAGTACTTTAAATGCTGGGACTCTATATATTCACCTTCATATTCCAAGGAACAGAAGAACTTCTAAAACTTCACAAATGACCACACACTACAACTGATTTATAAAGAAGATACTAAAGAACATCAGAACACAGGATTGTTGCAGTGTGCTGAAATGTTGCAAACAGATTTCCAGGTTTTTTGGAGCTATAACAATGCCCTCTCTCTTACCTAAAGTTATTGTTTCTCATTGTTTGCACTCAGAGTTCTCTAATCCCTTTGAACTCTGAAATTGTTTTTGCAACCTGATTGTAACAGAAACAATTATGTCCCAAAGCACAGCTGAGTTACTCTGTTTTACAGAACTTTCCCCCATTCAAACTATGATCCTGTAATATCCATCTTACAGACACTATTTTATGATCTACATGATCAAGTTGAAGTAGGTGCTTTTGAAGACAACCTTCCAATCATCTCCACATTCTGATTCACAAGCCAGAGCTATGAATCCAAACTAGAACATATGCTGCTGTCACTCAGTCCACACAACCACAGATTTAGTCCACAGTAAAACCCTTAAAACATTTACACATTAACATTGGGTCTAGCATGAACTGTTGCTCTACAAATCCACTCCTACAGGATGGCACTATTTACATAAGTAAACAGCAGTCTTAGACTTCAAACTGTTGATTTACTGACAACAAAATTAGATTATATAAAAGCAAATCTTTAAGGCTCTTTACTAAATTGGTAAGTCCTTCTGATTTCGCTTTTCTCAAACATTTGTGCAACATACATGATTCCAGAACAGATTTTACAAAAGCATTTCTTTAACAACATGAAGTACCAGTACAGATCCCAATAGAGTACATTTGACCTCATATACTTTAGGAACAACTCCAAGTAGACAGCAAAAGCTCAGCAGTGGCCAGAAAAATAGGACTGAACTAAAAGACAAATCTCATGAGCTATGACCATGCACCTCTTTCATCGTCCAACTACAGTAACAGCACCTCTCTACAACTGCATATGCCAAAATGCTTCCTTTAGGATTCTATACTAATGAAATTAGTTCTAAAATTTTAGTGTCATCATTAGAGTATTTCACTTTCTTAAAGAACCAAAAATACCCAAGGAACACACAAACTGGGCTTCTGACCTTAACAGAAATAAAAGAGGAATAGAAACTTTTGGTTAGAAGATAAAACAGCACATAAACCAAAGAATTTTACTGGAACAAGCCATATGGTTGTATCATGTTAAAGTAGTGCCACTCACACTTGCTCTACCCCACTCAGGGGCTATTACTGTTCTAGCAAAGCAGCAGGAAGGGGAGACAAATGGAACATGATACAAAAACACACCAGGGAAAACTCTAAGAACCATCAGGGGCTGACTTCAGCTGTTTATTGTAAATTTAAGCAAAAATTATTCCTAGCAGCTAGTTTAGCCAGAAAATATGGACATATACATATGCATACAGATCAAGTGAAATTAGCATGCACCAATTAAGTAGAAAATGAATTACTTACAACTGTA
Organism: Geospiza fortis; assembly: GCF_000277835.1. Lineage (NCBI taxonomy): Eukaryota > Metazoa > Chordata > Aves > Passeriformes > Thraupidae > Geospiza > Geospiza fortis. Next base: position 1,844,992 of record NW_005054411.1, read on the forward strand.
GCCTTAATAAGCATAAGCATGTCATGACTCAGACTTAACTACTTGACTTAAATACTGACAGTTTTTGTGCTTCCATAGAAGTAAATAGTCACATTCACAAAAAGCCTTTTGGAGTGGGAATGCACACATTAGACAATTATATTAATATAGGAACAGTCTGGAAAATAATATTTATTATTATTGTTTATTAACAGCAACAATAAAGTCACAGATAAACCTGTATTTTATTATTACCCTTAACTTAATACAACAGGACTGCCATTATTGTGGATGCCAACATATTTAGAAACAGGTATTTTTAACAGCAATTTCCAGCAACAAAACAACAGTCTCGAGAAAAGTACAATCTCATCCTGTCCCAAAAAAAGGGAAAATTATACCAAAAGAGTATTTACCTCTAGATTAGTAAAGTTGATATAAAACCATTCCTATTGCCCAAAGTGGGTGCTGATCTCACTAAGTTAGGTATAAGCGAGGCGTAACAGCCCTTACCAATCCAGAGAAATCTTTAGATAGAAAGTCTGAAAATAAAAAAAAACTTGAAGCATCACTGATTTTTTCTGTCACTATCTGATACCAGATTTCTGCTCTGGGGAAGTTACTAATGCCTTTCAAAATCAGTTTTTCACATCTCATGGAAAACCTATTATCTAATTCTCAGTACATGGTGCAAAAATTATGAGCATTTATGCATGCTGTTGAAGATGAAAAAAATATTTAATTGAGAGTAGTGTAGCTATAAATATACTTAATTTTTCTTTTATTCATAGAATCACAGAATGGTTTGGGTTGCAGCACACCTTAAAGATCATCTAATGATGACCTATTCAAAACACTAAAGGAATACTAAGAAACATTATCAAAACCAGAATAACTGGTAAATTACTTTATGGCTTTAGTTTCCATCTCTTTACTTATTTTAAAAGGTGCTATCCTAAAAATGCACTGGTAGGTCCCACAATGAGAGCACCAATGTTTATGTTCAATTAGGAGAATATTCCTTAACCATATACATTGCCTACCACAACATATCTGCTCTACTTAAAAAAAAATTCACCACATAGTGAAAAACAGAAAATTTGTACATATATATATGTTTATCGGGGTTTTTTGATCTGACTATCCTAAATCCTTTGCAAATACTTCAGAGCAAATTCAGAGTACTTTTTCCTACAGATTGCACTCTAAAGGGCTGATGTCAAAAACTCAGATAACTAATACTGAGAAATTATATCCTGTATGATTTCAATATCAACTCTTTCTGAACTTGAAGCCTCAAATTTTACTGAGACCTAAAGTAGTGAAAAAGAAAAAGAAAACAAAAAAAGAAATAGAATAGATTCACATCAAAATTACTTCAGGGTACACTGAATACCTCCTTAATCAATACCATCTATGGATCCTAAGGAGCTATCCAAAATGTCCTAAAGATGCAGACATTTCACCAGCTGAATTGCTTTCTAGGTTTTGCTGACTATAACTAGCAACTAGTTACTGGAGATGCAATTCACACAAAGATCTTAAGTTTAGATGTCTTTGAGTCTGAATTCCAATCTTAGAAGTCCACTGATTCATCATGAAACCTTCTGGAATCAGACAAAAAGAAAAGCATTGGTCTATGTCTTAATCTTGGCATCTTACTTGTGACTGCAGAAAGATACATCCACCTACACAGATTCCAGAGGTGATGCTGGTGGTCTGCTCCTCCCCCTGCCATCCACCTGAAGACATACTTGTACTTCATTTCAGGACTAACTCATGTCTAGTCATGCACAACTACTCAGGGAAACAAAAGATGATGAAGAGGACCAAATTGTGAATTTAAATATAAAGCACTTTGGGGACTTTCCAACATTTATTTTTAAATAAAGAGGAACAAGAGTGTAGTGTAGGTGAAGAATAGATTTATATTACTAGGTGTGGTTTTTTCTTTAAGAGAAAAAAGACCCATGTCAAATTTCTCACTCTGCCTTTGACTATTCATACTTACACTTCCTATCTGCCAAAGAATCTGAGTTGTCTCTTAAGCCACAGCAATCTACATTATTATATTTTACAAACCATAAAAGGAATTAAAATTATTACTGTTCTCCTTTTCCTCATCTGCTTGTCTCTACAATGACAAACAGTACCTATATTGCATCATGTTAGAATCCACTTCTGCCAAGAATAATTACTAAATGTAGTTCCTGTGGCAAAATATATAGGTCACAAGAATTAGAAGCTTTGTGCTGACATTCAGGCGCATAGCTTTCCATTTGATATCTAGTTTTTTTCCACTTTATACATCTGTTTCTTTTAATCTGTTCTTAGCAAGTAATGATACAATATTTCCTTATTAGATACTCATTTCTGGTCCCACTAAGCCAATGGAAGAACTGCTAACACACTGTGCTTTCTCCTCATACCTCGGTTTGCCTCAGTTGTTTTCTCAGAGAGACTCTATAACTGTACAAGAAAGGGTTTCACTATCTTTCATTGCTCAGTGGATATTTTCTAAATCTGATAATTTCTTAATATTGCACAAGAAAATAGTTTTAAATTGTTTATTATATTTACTATAGTTTAAAATAGGCTAAGGAAAATCCTATTGTGCTATAATACAAAGCTCAGCTATCAAACCATACATTCCCTACGTTATGAAATACCTTCCTTTCACCTTACTTTCCAAAGCATGGACTTTTTCAAGGGGTTTTTTCTGGCACTAGTCTGGACTGGAAATACTATTCCTTTTTGGAGACACTTACCTCAGTATCTACAATTGCTATTCTGTTTACTGTGATACTTGAACAAATATTGCTGTTCAAACAGTTGAATGTATGATACTGATAACATAAAACCAACAAAAAAAGCTGTGGAAAAAGAGATCCAATCAATTAAAGAAGTAAACAGACAATGTTTCTTCTAGTTCTCCAACCATCTTTTAAAGCTGCTATTTTAATTTTATATACCTGAGGTTAGAAAAAATAAAATAGATTTATTAGAGATAGATATATTGATGTAGGGAGAGCTTACAATTGCAGGTCCACCTGGGAAGAAGCTAAGTTAGTTTTAAAAAATTGTATTATTAAATCTGAATTCTGTACTCTCTCCAACTGAACTCTTTAAGAGGCTACAAAGCTGACTTGCTTTATGTCAATTTATATGAGGTAGACTATGAACACTATTATGCATTCAAACAGTCTCATAAAAACAAACAGGATTACTCACCTGAGGAAGGTTTGGTACACCTACAAAATTTAACATATAGAGCAGCAAAGTCCAAAGAAATAAAGTCCAAAAATTCTAATAACATAAGCAATGGTTTGGAGAAATAAATTTAAGTCATTTACGTTCATATACTTCTATCTTTACACGTGCTAGCAACAAGTTTCATCTGTTCTTTTCATTACATTATTCTACGGGACCAAAAACAATGACTTGGGAAAACAATGGACAAATGACACAACTAGGTTCTGACAGATCCTAAGGTGTAAGGATCTGTACTACAGTACACACAGCTTTTGACCAGCACTTTTGCTAGAAACGAGCAGAAGAGTCTGAGTGTCCATCCTCCTCAACTCCACTGCTGCCTGTAGGCTTTGGCATCCTTGCAGGGCATGAACTGTGGGGGCTGGGGACACTCTCTCCTCTAATGCATCAGCATCCTTCTGAGGATCAAGCATGCTCAGCAAGGGCCTAAATATCGCTGAAATATCCCATCCATTTGTACAGAATAAAAAATATACATTGTACCATACTGTTGCGCACCACAATCAACCAGCTTTGTTTTAAGTCTCTAATAAACCAGTTAAGTCACTTCCACATCTAGTCCAGACAGATCATATAAGGATCCATCTTGGACAATTCTGCATTCCAGAGTTCATTCTGTGATACAGATATACCTTAATTTGTTCTTGCAAAAGCTCTCTTAGGTTTAGTTTTTCCAGTATGCGGAGAAGTTTCTGTTTGTTTCTTGGAAGGGGTTTTTGGTATGTTTGTTGGGGGCTTTTTTGTTATGGTATGGTATGTTTGTTTGAATTGCAGATGGTGTAAACTACCTTCACAAAGCTTATCCTGTCATTCTCCCTATACCCTAGAAGGCAGTTTGGATTTGTAACAGCACATTTCTTCAAGGTTTGCCAGTAATGGGATGAGGTTCACAGCAGCTGAAAACAGATGCTGGTGTCAGGAATCAATAGCTAAAGGTCAGATCACAGCAAGCATGTGAGAAACAGCTCTAGAATTTGTGCTTTAATGTAACAGGAAATCAAATCCATTTGCTTTCACACCACCACCACTGCCTTAACCTTGTTTTCAGCAATCCATATCACCCCAAATTGTTTTCTGTCAAAGTCTGCAGCTCTCTCGTAAATCTATCACCTGCTGTGGCATTCATTGGAGTGAACACAAAAAACACGTCCTGATGCACATTTAATTCTCAGAAACGACAAGAAACTGAATTTTCGTGATGACTGTCTGAAGTGCAGGCCAGAATGAAATGTCAGTATTTAACAACTAACACTAACACTAGCTCTGTATACATGATCTCACTAACCATAAAAATTAATGTACTCAATATACTCTTCCTTCAAAGTACTGGTTACTTATTTTGCCTGCACTGTAAAGCACGGACCTAATTTTGTCAAATTCAACCCAACTTCCACACAGTTCCCCAAACTCCTATTGCCATATTTAAGACAACAGCTGTGGAAAGGATTCAGGCTGGAGAAGTTCACAGAAAACTGCCTCCCGTGGGAGGGTCCCGTGGCTGGAGCAGAGGAAGAGTGTGAGGAGTCCTTCCCCAGAAGAGGAGGGCGTGGCAGAGACAATGTGGGACCAACAGACCACAGCTCCAATTTCCAGTCCCCTGTACTGCCAGGGTGGACAAAGGAGAGAAAATCAGGAATGAAGTTGAGCACAGGAAGAAGGGAGAAGTGGGAAGGAAGATGTTTGAAGTTTTGGGTTTATTTCTCATTATCCTACTATGATATGATTGGTAATAAATTCATTTTCCCCATGTCAGGTCTGTTTTATCTGTGATGTTAATTGGTGAGCAATCTCTCCCTGTCCTTATCTTGACCTGGGGACCTTTTGTTCTATTTTCTGTCCCCTGTCCAAATGAGGAGGGGAATGACAGGGTGGCTGTGGCTGGCTGTAGGCCAGGGTCAACCCACCACACCCATCACCACTGCACAGCCATTTAATGGTTCAGACTTCCTGGCCTATTCCTCAAAGGGAACTTACTGAGCTCTTGCACTAACTGAACTCTCCTCCTGTGCTCATATTTATTAAATGCACAGTGGCTTCACTACTAATCACTCCCATGTTTTCTCTCTCAGCCAGAATTCTGAAAATAGGAGTAGCTATAGGATATTTTAAAAACCAAAGTTTATCAGGCAGGTCTATCACAGAATTTAAACTCTAGGACGGATTGATTTTGACAGTTTCACTGAAGAACCAGCACCTTCTCATAGAAGCAAAGGCTCCTTTTATAAAAAACATGCTTAAGTCACTGACTAAAGGCAGCCCTCTGATCTCATGTACCAAGGAGAATTCCTCTTATAAATATTACAGAGAAAGCAAAAATTCAAAGTTTTGAATGTGCACTGATTAGGAGAGATGAAAATAGGGATACTGAAAAATTACCATTCTGTACACATACATGTATATATACTTCTATACAAAGAAAAACAACTGGAAGGTGAAATAAGTAAACAACACATATGTATACACTTTTGTATACCTTAAATGACACTACAAACCCTTAGACATAACAACTAAATTTCAGAAGGAGGCAAAATATTCTCATGAAACAAAACCACCTTGCCCTTGTTTCTAAATGGGGAATTTGTTATCTGGATTAAAAGATACAGTATTTATTGTAAAGCTTATATAAAATCAGAATTTAAATTGAAATCATATGGTACCTGATGGGCCGATTTTCTTTACTATCAAAGAGTGAAAAGATTACTTCCAGTTCCTCTCCCAGATTGGAGCACATTAAACTCTTCATCTGAACAAAAAGATGGTGGCTGCTAGCTGGTACTGGTGTGTCTTTTTTCCGATGACGATGTTCCATCTGAAAATACCACAAAAACAGTGACCAGCTTGAGTCAATTACAAAATTCTCAAAACAAAAAGAGGTAAAATATGTAATGTAGAACTACTTAATCCAAATTAGTATTTTTTTAAATTTAATACTAACTTGTATTTTTTTCTTTCTCTTTTTTTTCTTTTGCAACTGAGAAGGAAAACACAGGGAATTTACTTTCCCAGTGTTACACTTCATCCTAGTTATCTCTAGGAGAAAAATTGTAGATTCAGTAATCTCCAGAAGTTTATTTCTTTTCATTCTGAAAGTGCGAAGCCACTTTAAAACTTTGTGCTATAACAACATAGTATTTCTTAGCTGGTTTAAACGGTTAATGATCTGATATTCCACTATTCAAACACATAAAAAAATGCTTTTGCTGAAGACTAAATATAAGTATTTTAAACTGGAGAAAAGCAATCATACCTGCATTTTATGATCTCTGGTAAACTTCTTTATACAAGCTAATAAATTGTCTTGATTTGATGTCACATTTTATACCTTTTGCATTTTAGTTACCCATTAAGAGAAGGAAAATATGAAGCTGTAATATCCCTCTCTTACATTGTAACAAAAATAATTTTAAACAGCAATCTTCCTAAGCTTCACATAGTCTTTCTAAGCTTTCACACAGTCTTCATACTGAGGTTATCTTTTTCCCTCTTTTTCTTTTTTAAAGTACACTCCATGAGTGCCATTACTAGCTTTCTGGGTTATTTTTCCTCTGTATGTTTCTTCTTGTGATTAATGGTTCTTCACCATACTTCATCTAGTGCTTCAACAGGATTCCACAATATTACATATCCCTTCAAAATTACTCAAAGGTATACTGAGTCTAGCACAAAGAATTTAGAATTTGACTTGATGCTACAAGTCAACGATACAAGTAAAATACAACTTAAAAAATATTACAAAACTACGTAATTATTTCAGACCCACAAAAAGTTGCAGCAATTATTTTTGGGGGGTTTGTACTTAAATACAAAAGTTGTAATAAATAAAATTCAGCTTAAATACAAGCTTAGTGTTAAGCACACGAGCCTCAGAACTGTGTATCTGTAACAGCTGCAGTACTTAAGTGTGAGCCAAAGCCAACATAAATGAATTGGCAAGTTTTCTTAGATCTTGCTGGAGATTTAATCACAATGAGAAATATCAGTGCTGGCTTTAGTAGATCAAGATGGGCTTTTACACCCAAAGGAAAGCTTTCTTATGCAATTTAACTACTATTTACATTAATATATTAGAAAGTACCAAGAGCCCAGAATCATTAATTGTGACAATATTATACCATTATTACATTTGCACAAAGCTTATCTAGACAGGCTCATAGGCCAGGTAAAGCTCTAATGATAAAGAGTTCCATAAGCTTTTATTGATGATTAAATTCACATTAACATAATTTTAAAGGTATATCAGAAACCAAAACTTTTGACAAATAATATTTAAGCTAAGCGTGTATGCAAAGACAAATTTAATATCAAATCAAAGAATTTCATACATATTTATAGATGACATAGCTGCTCAAAAAAATTCTTTCCTTATAGTAAAACTCATTACATTATGAAATGCCAATATATTGGATCAAAAAAGGTACTTTTGGTTAAATAGAAGAGTGGACTATCAGTATGTAATCTGATAGCAAAAGTACCAAATATTACATTCACCTACCAGTCTGTAGAGCTCTGTGATGCTGATCTCTTCAGGATCTACCATAGCATATTCTTTTCTTGGAACTAAGTCAAGTCCCAGTTGTCTGTATGAGAAATGGAATAACAGTAAGAAGCTTCTACTTTCAAAAGAAACAAATTAGCTCTGCATGCGTTTGTTGCTTATTTCAATAAACAATGCCCATGTCAATTGGTACTCTAGAATTAGTTGACTTTGGTTTTATTTTGATGTATTTTGGCTGTAACCACCATTCACATTTGACTCATTTCCATTCTCCACTTTGCAACACTAATACAATGTTTTCCCACAATTTTTAAATCTGTTTCACAGAGTGGTCAATGTGCAATGGCCATTGTCCTTCCTACTATTGGGAACACTTCAGTGTGAATGCACTAGCACTGTCAATTTGAATAACAACCACGGAAAGGAAGATCAAAAGAAAATCCATCAAATGCTAAAACATCAGCTTATTCTCAGTTTGGAGTGGATGATATCAAAGACGCTTGCCTGTATCCCCTGAACAAAATAAGGAAATGTGCTTGAATCAACAGGAATACAATTTATTTCCAGCACAGTAGCAAGCAATAATGTTTAAGAATGCATAAGGACAAGAAGACAGTCATGCTGAATTTAGAAAAATTTGAAAGATTATAAAGTTTTTCAAAAATATGCTTTAAAGAGCAGGAACTCTCCATGTGAAAAACCTTCACAATTAATTTCTTTCAGTTACTGCAAAATTCCAAGCAGACAGGTAATCATACACATTTAGTCACAACCCTTTCACTCTCTTAGGTATTTATGCTTTCAGACAGCTGTAGAAACCCTGGAAATTCAGTTAATTCTACGACTGAATATTGCTTCCTTTAGTTAGCATTTATCTGTATAAATATATGCTAAATAAGAGACTTTGAAAACAGCACCTAAATACCAGAGGGTGTTTTAACCATTTTCTTGCTTAAAAAAAGTACGATAAAAAAATTTGTAAGCTCATTTCAGTTATTCAGACTAAAGGAAGATGCAGAGCGCAGTAGCTGGATGTATGTTAGAGATGCCCAAGCAGGAACTAAACTGTGTGACCAAGTTAAAAAAGAACCAGCAACCAACATAGTTTCAGTTAGAACACAAAGCTCTGCTAAATGCATCATCCAGGCATCATATGTATTAAAAAGATGTAAAATGCTGCTTCAGATATTCCAATGCAATTGGAATAAGTACTATCTTATAGATAGTACTACTGCAACATAAATTACACTGATAGAAAAAAGCAGAATAAAACAATAAGCAACTTTTCACTGTTAAAACTTAGTGGATAGAGAAACAATGAAGGAGAAAGTCCATTGGGATTTCTTGTTAGAAATGTGTTCTTTATTTCACCATTCTGCAATCAGCCTAAAGAACTGGCTTTGCAGTTTTATTACATTTGATGTCTGTATATTGACTCACTCGTTGCCCCAGTCCAGCCGAGCAGTGATGTGGCGCTTGACGTCCTTCATCCGATCGTGGGTGAGGTGGCCAACAAGGACCTGTCTCCGCAGGTCCAGGATCTCATTCATTATGTGCCACAGCCGGTGAAAGAGATCCCCCTCATTCCTCTGTGAGATACAAATATGATTGCCTCTGCATCACCTGATAGTCAGCTTATAAACTGGTAATCCTAATAAATATATACATGATGAGGAAATTAGGAAAACCCCTTTTTACTTAGTCTTTTATTCCCCATCACACTGTGACCATTTTACCTGCATGTGAGTGTGTTCATATAAAATAATTTCAGCCCTGCCACAGACCTTGTCTGTGCACCACACCCATTCCAATATTCCAGTCTACCTCCTTGTGTCTCTCTCATATTAACCTAATATAGTGTACATGACAGGTATGAAAAAAATTCAACAAAAAATTCATGTGTTGCACGACAAAGCATTGTTTTATTCCAAGAGTATGTTCACTCTGTACTGCTGTCTCATCCAAACTGAATATATCATCTATATGTCAAGACTATTTGAACTCATACACATAAGGGATAGAAAAAGCATGAGCATTCGAAATCTGAACCACAGTGTTATTTTTTTTTAACTTTTCCTTGCATTGATGTAACTCTACACACTACCACCTAATCATAAATAAATAGTATCACACAGACAGAATCTTGTCCAGACAGTTCTTCTTTATCTAACTGTGAAGTGGGAGAAATTATGTGAATATGACTGCTTTGAAACCACATCCTCCTACTCTAATTACATAGCAGCTATGGGCATAACAATTTCCCATAAATGAACCTCTGTTCTGCAAAAATCTATTAACTCTTCCTTCACTAATTCTAAGTAGTCTTACACTGGTTTTTTGAGAACCTTTAGGTTGAGAAATTACTACAACCTTCATCTAAGTGATTCATCACACAAAATTGAAGAAACACTCCTGTTAAGATTTGTTCTGTTAATTCTTGCCAAAAACCCTAAGTCCATTTCCCTTTTCTTTCTTCCTATAAATAAAAGGCATAAAAATAAAGTTCAGCCACTTCTGCATAAGTTAAACCTAAAATTCATTTAGAAGTACCATTACTCTCCATCAACAACTTTTATATTCCAAGCAGTCTGAAAAATCACAATTTGATAAATCTGCTCTTTTTACTTCACATTCATTCACTTCAGAAGCTCACTAAAAGGTCATTAATTTATTGTTTGTCTTGGCTTTCTGTCTGGAAAGGAAGAAAAGCAGGGTAATTTTGAACATGCAATAACAACAGCAGTGAAGAAAAATGTTGCCAAAAAGAGCTGTGCAACTGCTGTAACAAAAAGAGGGAAATATGAATGTTATAAGTAAAAGAAAACCAAGGGAAAAAAGATCATAGAATTAGAAACAGGAGACAAAAAGGACTTTGTAGGAGCATTATAGAGAGCTATACTGACAGTATGTTTTCACAATTTTCCATCAGACACTACAGAGCTTTAAAGCTATAGAGCTTTCATTTCTGAAGTCAAAAAACCAAATTGAATAAACAGTAATTCAGGTGCATCTTTGGTCCTGGTGACTGATAAGTTCTACTGAAGTATATTATTATTATTCATGTGACTACAAGAGACACACTAATAACACTAAAATAAGATTTCAAGGTATTAGTAAAACAATTTTTAAAAAAACCCTGAATGTTTTGGAGTTTTTTTCTGTAATATACACTTCAGCTAAACCAGACCATCTAAACAACAGTGCACCTTTTGAGATCACATTTATTAAGTCAAAGCAATATTATTCAGGGTACTTACCACATAGAGTTGTTTCCACATTGTTCCCCAGTCTCTTAGAGTTGATGTCATTTCTGTAATAACAGAATCTTCTGTTGGAATAACCATTTCAAATTGTCTGTAACGTGCAGAAGAACACATGATATTGCACAAGCATTACTAATCCCTTTGCAGTTACTAATATGTAGACTTCCTACTGCCAACAGTGATATCTGTCAACCTACATGAGTGCTCCCTTCAGACCATGACACTTTTTATTTGTAGATTTATTGAATCCCCATGGAAAAACTTTGGGTGAAAATAGTTTAATCCCCATGCAAAGTCTTGGCCCCAGAGAAGTCAAGGTGAGGTTTTTTTTACTATGAGATAAGCATATAAAAACTGACTTTCATAGCAGAATAAATCCCATAGTTTCCAAAGATATCTTGACACTTCAGCTTTTCATGCCTGGATTACTTTTTTCATGATATCTTGTCTCTCTTAGTAAATTAACATAACAATGTGACAGCTCTTGGCCATGATGTGCAGCAGGGAACATGGCCTGAATGGGAAACTAACTAACGAAGGAAATAGATGCAACAAAGATTGAAATCCATGCAAATACTGTCATGGTGTCCACTAACAAAAATTATTCTGCCTTTAAACTTTATTTTATTGTGATGGCTTACAATTTTGTTTCACTGAGCCTTCAGTTTTAGTTACAACTTTAAAAGGAAAAAGGGATCCTAGGACATGACAAACCACATGCAGCTGTAACTTCATAGTGGACAACAGGGAGTTTAACAGTAACATGGGGACATTTTCACCTGTGAGGATGAAACTTGTTTTAATATTATTACAGTCTTCATTATTATTTCTCCCCATCATGAATAATGGATCTCCAACACACTCATTTATGTTCCCAAAACAAAGGTCACTTCATGTTCAGGCATACACCTATTATGAGAAATGTCCCTCAAAACTAAACAGTTTTCAAACTGTTTTGTATCAGTTGTCTACTAATAAATCCAAATAAAGGATCCAATATGAACAATTACAAATTAAGTAAAACCGTGAAAAAACTGTTACTTTCACTGATAATTTTTTAAAGTTTTAAATTTTTAGAAGTGATACCACCAAGGTATCAAGTTTTATACATTAAAAAAAAAAATCAGTGCTTTTTTAAAGTCAGACAACTTGAATCCCAAAACAAAATTTAAAACCACATATTAACCAATGACTCTGGTTTTTATCAACTCTTCTAAATGTGAAAAAACATCAACTGTTGTCAAAAATAAATACTGGCTTTCAATCACCTGAAAAAAAGGAAAATGTTTCTCTATTAATTTACAGGTTTAGCAAAATTTTTTGCCATTAAACTGATACTTTTTTTTACACTTTTTTTTTTTTTGTAAAATGGCAACGGATAGAGCTGCAGCCCTCAAAGAAAACAGCTAATCTTAAACAGCAGGTTAAAAGATTATGTACAGAATAATTTCTTCAACTTAAGGCAATGCTATTTTCAAGCCAAACTTAACATAATTGTTTCCCCTTTTCTCTAGACAATACAGAATAATATTCCCAATTGCATTCAGTGTCTTTTCTGGATACAGCATTCCAATTTTATGACTATGCAGGAGTATCAGGTTAGCTAAAGACAACCATTTCAAGTCTTTTGGCAGTAAGATGAAGATATCATAACTTAATTATTTACTTTATAAGCAAAAGATTTTTGGTACAAGTAACTGACCATGTTTAAATATTTGAAATCAGAACATTTCACACATACCCTTTGTTCTTAACACATGCATTCTTCAAGTGAATGTAGTTAGATCTTTGGCAGTAAGCTGAAGATATCATAACATAACTTAATTATTTACTTTATAAGCAAAAGATTTTTGGTACAAGTAACTGACCATGTTTAAATATTTGAAATCAGAACATTTAGCACATACCCTTTGTTCTTAACACATGCATTCTTCAAGTGAATGTAGTTAGATGGAAATATGCCCTGAAAAATAAAAAAAAAAATAGGTAAAAAGTCCACCTTACATGAGTTTGGCATTCCATTTAGTATAATTCAATATGCAAATACATGCTGAATTCAAAGTCCTCCAAATAATTAACAAAAAACACACATAAGGAGAGAATGCAATAAATACTCAGTATAGCTCTAACAGAAACTAAAACGCCATATTCAGTAGAGTTTAAAATCTTTAACACTTCAGAAAATAAGAAGATAAACTCATGTAGAACATGCAGAAGATTGTTTGAGAGCTCCCTTATGGCAGACTGTTTTATTCAATATTTCCACCTTGATAAGAAACAGACCAGCTGTGGGGGATAATGTCTTATCAACTGTATCTTAAAAATAAGGATTTTCAGACAGGGATTTTTAAAATTAAGCAGAATTAACAAAGTTAACAATATTCAATAAAAATAAAGTCGAGTAGACAAAGGAAATAAAAATGGAGTCTAATTTGGTAGCTGCTCTGCTTGCAGTGCACAGGAAAGTTGTGGCACATGCCTACAACAGAGCCTGTGCCTGCCAGGAGCAGCCCTTTCCCAGCTGTTTAAGGCTCCCCACCATCCTGGTGAGCACTCAGCACTGCTGCAACAGTCCCACTGCTCTTACAGCACACTGGCCTGCACAAATCAGAACGAGCAAAATGAAGCAAGTCAGCTCCAAGCCTCTGGCTGGGAAGATAATACACTACAGCTCATCCAGTGAGAGAAAATTCATATATGGTCTCTTCATAATAAGCACAGCTGCATACAGCTTTCCTTTGTGATGATGATTTTCTTTTCACACAACCATTAGACCTTCAACAAAACCAAATCCACTGTGTAGAGACAGCTCCCCTTTTAAATGCTCCTACTCCTCTGTAATGCAAAGTAGTTGAGAGGAGCATCTCCCAAGGACAGTAGGACACACAGCCCTGCAGGTGCAACAGGGATGCGTCAGGGATGCAGATGCACCCTTACTGCACACCAGCTGCCACACATTACTCCTTCCAGTGTCAAAGCTGGCACAATAACAAGGGAAGAATCTTGACAGAGCACTACCAATAACAAGAGGAGGTACAAGGTGCTCTTATGATTTTACTTTTAGAGAGACTCCCTTCAAAAATCCAAATCAGAAAGCTGTTTGCATTCTCACTAGGAAAACAGAGAATATATATCTCATCTCTTCACACATCAAGTCATGTTTAGAAAACCTATTCATAACTTCCATCACACATTTGACAGACCACAAAGCAAGACTGACAGCAAGCATGTGGTGAGAATTGCAACAAAAGACACAGAAGATGCAATAACAAACCACAACTGCTCATGTCTTATAAATCAAACTGTAAAATACATCAATGAGGTCAAAGTAGGAAACATCAAATTAGACTCTGTGGCTAAATTTATTGTTTGAATCGACCTTCTGTATAAAAAAAGGAAATTTATGTGATTAGAGACCACAGGCCTTGGCACAAAAGGCAAATAACTGGATATAAGCCCCTAGAAACTTTTCAAAATTATTGTGTATGTGCCTTTTTTGCAGCTGAATAATCTTGGAAATGAGGACAGAAAAAAGAAGAGCACAGCTTACAATGCAGGTTAAAGAATGAACAGATAATTTAGGATTTTTCTTTCCCATGAAAACAAAATCTGTACAATCCCAGAGGCAAAACAACAGGAGAGGTTAAGAAAATAGACAAAAAAGACAACTAAAGCTTAAACATACAACACGAACAGACACTGAAATATAAATTTCAGTAACTTTTCATGTCTGAATGCAGAAGAAATAAATCAGCGAAGTCTGGTTTAGAATACTGTGCTACTATGGAAACCAAAGACTACACATCAAAGAAAACCAAAATGAACCATATATTTTACATGGCAGCACATATGTTTTATTCAATTGATACTTTGCATGGGACTCCTATAAACTGGCTGTCTCCACTGGCTGCTCTAAATTAATTCGTAGCTTCAAGAAAAACAGGCACAGTTTAACCAACTTTTCCGACAGTTTTTACAATTTTTATTCTCAGTAGTCTTTTCCCTTCAACTCAGCTTCCTCTGAGTGGAAAATCTAAAATTTGGAAATGAAAGAAAATTCACCACAGCCCTGGATTTGTGAAGTGTATTATCCTAACACACAGAAGCAGTTGAAAAGGGTAATCCATGTCCAAATCTAATTAAAGTAGTACCAATAACGTACTCAACACTAAGCTATGGTTTTCTTTTAAGAGTAAATATCATACACTTACAAGCAGATTATTAACTTTTAAAAAGTAAATATATATTTTTGCTCAAGAACGCAAAACCGCAATTGACCTTTACCTTAAGATTGGGGTTTTTTAAGGCAAATCCTCTGTACCATCCTGTGAAGAAAGCACATTTTGGTTTTTAAAGCGTGCAGATCATTTACATACGTAACACAGATTTCATCTTTCCCTTTTGGACAGATATGACAATTCCACAGTGCTGTCAGACTATATTAATTTAAAAGATTTTCCATACAGTGAAAGGTATTTCATTTAAACCAGTTCATATTTGGATGACTTCCTTCAC
Organism: Geospiza fortis; assembly: GCF_000277835.1. Lineage (NCBI taxonomy): Eukaryota > Metazoa > Chordata > Aves > Passeriformes > Thraupidae > Geospiza > Geospiza fortis. Next base: position 1,860,517 of record NW_005054411.1, read on the forward strand.
ATAATTTCAGGAATTACTCTTTAACCCTAAATGTTTCTAACAATGTAACCTAGGTGAATTCTGCATTGGACACCACAGCAGCCAAAACAGAAATAGTTTCTTACTAACTCAAAACATTTACAAATAATTCTGAACTTGAGGTTCTACATCTATCAACCAGAACGCTATAAAAACCTCATAATATACCTGATTCAACAGAATAGATCCTATGCCTTCTAAAAGAACATTTCTTACAAGGTTAACCATATATAATCCTTCTACAATATTACAAAAAAAAAAAAAAACCCAACAAAAAATATCAAATCCTACATGATCCCAAATGATAAAAAAAAAAATCAATATGTTGATTTTTAGATGTTAGGGAGGCAGATTATGAAAAGAAAATGCAACTTTATTTCTTTAACACTAGCAACAGACGATTGTTAAAATTATATTTGCATTCTCTAACACAGAGGAGAATGCTTACACTGCTTTAAGATTTTAAGTTGTGACTTTGAATTAATTTGAAAATGTCTTGATGGCAGTCAGGTTTCCCTCAGAAATACCAAGTAAGCAAAAGAATCATGAGAGACTTCCTTTCTGTTATAATGCTTATCCTCTGTAAATGTTTATTAAACAGAGAGATTAAATAAAAATTAATGTACTGCAAATTAATTATTATAGAGATCAGAGCTCACTGGAACTGTGGGAAAAAAATAGGAGGCCAAAATATATTATATTATTGACTTCAAAAATGTGTTACTTTAAAAAAATAAATGAATATTAATGGGGTTCAAACCATCAATACACAAAACTTAATTATCACTGCAATCACCTAACTTAATTATCACTGAACTCACCATCGCATTTCTCTAATATTTGAACGGTGTCTCCAATCTCCAGTGATAGGCCATGTGGGACTGTCCCTCGAAAACCAGCAATAACTGAAAAATATAACATGCCTCAATTATTCACAACACTAAAATATAAATTATTCCTATCATTAACAAAATAGCTTATTACCATGAGAAGTTACATGTTAGAACAAACAGGCTTACTCAAATTTAATAAGCTGTGAAAAAGTCAAAAGAAAGAATCATTAAGTCACTTTTATGAGCAGAAAATTCAAAACACAGGACTCAGAAGACTCAGAAATAAACCTAAACACAGCCTTATGATACATGAATGGAAAGCTTGTACTGGAGAACACTATTAGCTAGTGTAAGTACCCCGAAGGACAGAAAGTGTTTTATTCCATATGCTTACACTAACACGCATCAGACCTCAGAATTTTGCAAGCTCAAAGTGCCAATATGTGCCAATATTTTTGTGGCCATCCATACCACTCACATGCTGTGAAAAGAAAACCTTATTTCACATTTGCTTAATGGATGCTATAGACCCAGCACTCCACAAAATCCCAAATGTGAGGAAATGGTCAGGGGGTGGAGACCACTAAAGCATGTTGTTCACTCCAATACATCCAGTGCACACTAAGCTTCCCCTGCAGCTTCACCAAAGCCATTGAAGGGAGGTCATGAGCGCAGGCTGGGACAAGAGCTACAGAAATGGAGCTGGAGATAATACAAAACATCCACCAGAGCAGCGATGTTCCCAAATATTTACAACGGCCAAATATTAAGTCTTATATTGTTAGTTCTAAAACAATAGACAGCTATTTTTTCACTCTGAATCAAAACAGAATACCCAAAAGCCGCTCAAATAGCTCACTTCTAAAAATGCTAAAAAACCATTAACATGTTAGATAGCAACTCAGCTATTAAATCCTATTCTCTCTGTACTTGAAATGCTGAATTAAAATACTGCCTAATTCAGGCCACAAGACCAAGAAATAGTGCTTTTGAATCTCTGTACTGTAATCTTCTTTCAGAGTTGAATTTTGAAGCGGAAGAGAAAACAGCCTATCCACCAGGGCATGATGCACAAAAAGACTTTGCAGCCTCACAGCAGTCTTACTGGTGTCAAATATCTACCCATCCAGACAGGAAACCCCAAATATCATAGCAAAAAAGGAAACCCCACTAACTGAGAGGCATGACAAGAAAACTTCACATATAAAAGCCAAAAGAATATGCATATATGCAAGGACATATATATGCTCTTGCCTGCTGTTGAGGGTCTACCCTGCCACAAACAGACACAACACTCAAACACAACATAACCTGTCATCCACCATCTGTGCCTGCCACATTGTTCATCAAAGGCGGCAGGAGAGGTTAGCTGGCAGCAACCACAGAAACCGAAAATTTATTTGTGAATCTTCAGAAGAAAGTTCGGGATTTTAAGAGTAAACCTACAGGATATAGTTTATGCTATAGGACAGCATGTTTAAAAATGCACGAAAAGTACTTTTTTGCCAAATTCTTCTCCAGAATTTGAAGACTTCAAAACTCATTGTATTCCCTCATCATTTCACTCATGAGAAAATCATCACTGTGATTAACCAACAGTCTTTATCCCTGAAAAAATCCTGTGAGATTATATCCCTGGACAGTCCCTAAAAGTTTGACACAACATGAGACCAGTATTTATAGTATTGATTCTCCTCAAGAATGGGTATTGAATCAATCTCTATTTGCCTTGGTGCTACTCCCACTCTTCAAGTTTTTCACACTGAACTGAATACTGTGAGATTTGCAGCAAGAAATAAAAAGCTACTTTGGTTTCACACCATGATCAAGGGCACCATGATAATTTGCAGCAGCTTAGTAGCAAGACAGCATTAGTACAGTGAGAAAATTTGTCTAAGAGTTAAAAAAAAAACAAACCAAGAAATCGTCAATTAATTATTTTACAAAGAGCTGAAAATTAAAACAGTTTATTATCTATGTAGAAATAAAAATAAGGAGCAAACTCCCTGAATATCAATGCAAAGTACATCTATATTCTAGTGTGGCACTGGAATGACAGAAGTCACTCTGGTCCCTTTCTAGTTTGAAAGACTCAAAATTTAAATATGAAGCCTGCCAAAATAGTGTGCACAGCAACCAAAACAAAAGTAAGGAATTAACTGAAGAAGTATGCAAAACAAACCAAACCCTCATCTATTATTACAGTTATGAGATGTCTTATTTTTAAACTCTGTGAAATAAAAAAAGGACAGTAATTTTCTCCTTATGAGACCATATATCTGGTCACATTGTTATGATTTGACTTTTCTGTGACATTCAGTTTTTATTACTTAGTTACTAGAGATGTTAAAGATATTTTTCTCTTCTCTTTTTTAAGTTAAAAAAAAACTTTCAGGATAAAACAAGATTGAAATCTGACACAGTGTAGAAAATAGCTAGAAATCATTTTAGAGCATGTATAGAAGAACAAAATTATACCCTGAAATATCTTCTAGAAAGATGGCCTGCAGAGTACCAGACAAAGACAGAAAGAAATGAGGGCATCATCTCTACCTCTAAGCACATTCACCTGATACACTTAAAAAACACTCCCTGGATTCTTGTGGCGTAAGGTCAGGCTCAAAACAGGTAGCCTGTGGTCTTTAGCAGTGTCAATCAATGCAAAATAAAGAGCATTGCAGAGCAGCAGAGGATTTAATGAAAAGCACAGGAACACACAGATAAATTTACCTCACAAATGTTGACTCAGATAACTTTGTAATAATCAAATCATGCTACTGAACTTGGATGGAGACAGGAAGTGGCCATCACAACAACTGTTCTAACAACTGGCAACCACAGATGAGGGCTGAAGTACTCAACAACTTTTTTGCCTTGGTCTTAAAGGGCAACTGATGGGATACCTGAGATGAGTATCTCATGTATCTCACATGAGATACAAGAGCATACAAGAGCATGCAGCCATAGGACAATGGGGAATGGCTTCAAACTGAAGGAGGGTAAGTTTAGTTTATAATAGAAAAAAAATTCTTTACCTAGGGTGGTGAGGCACTGGAACAGGCTGCCCAGAGAAATTGTGGATGGCGACTCCTGTGAACACTTAAGACAAGGTTTTGGATGGAGCTCTGAGCAACTTGGTCTAGTGAAAGTGTCCCTGCTCACAGCAGGGGAGTTGAAACAAGTTGATTTTTAAGGTCCTTTCCATTCCTTCTATGCTTTTGTAGATTCTATAGAACTCTATAGTATCTATAGATTAATCTGTGCTATGATTCATGTCTTTTTAGTTTTTCTGTGCTATAGATACATAAGTAGACTACAGGCAGGGTAAAAATTAAGGCATGGAAGGAGGTAGCTGCTGTTCCACCAGAGAAGATTCCAGGGTTCAGCTAGGACATGGAGTTCTTAAGCAAGCCATAGTATAAATTTCATGTACTAAACATCTCACTTTTTTCTCCAATGACCACATTGTTCTGCAAAAGCAGATGCTCCTTAATTCTTTCTTCTAGTAGCAGTAATTATATAATTAATCACTCTGCAGTGACCACGGCTTAAGGTGCTCCCAATCTAACTTAGGAGCAGTACATGTTTATCATACTCATAGAACCAGACTTTTTTTATAGAGAGCATTCACTGTCCCATATGCATCATATATGTCCCATTTTAATTCTTCTAACAACAATAGCTATTGTGACTATCACTTCCTCTATCTTCATTGCAAGTGTATACCAGATACCTTGAAAAGGAAGATGGACAGGAGAAGAAAAATCTACTCTGAGCACAGATCATTTACCAATACCTGCAGTCTTTGCAGATGGACAGTCGCATGCATGTCCCCAGGAAGCTATGTATCAAAACCACATCTAGATATATCTTTTGTCATTGTAGTAGCTGAAGGTCATACAAATGTCATTTTCAAGCACACAAACAGTGATTGATGTCCTCTTCAATCACCTCTCGGCCACAGGAGAAATCTGGAACTCCACAATAAAAGTTTGTAGCAGGATATGTCCTCAGAAACATTTTAGAAACTGTGTTCAAATACTGCAGCCAGCTGGCATCACTAAATATTTTTTGGCTGCCAAAGGGTGCTCAGAGAATAAGAAAACAAGACAACAACACAGGATATAAAAATCTAATCTATACAGAAGGTGAAATCATATGGTGAGAACTACAGTGACACGCAATATTAAAACAACTTCAGTTTTGGTTTGCTCCTAAGTTCAGCTTCTCAAAACAAAATTCATCTTTGTGCTCTCATTCAAAATCTCTGGTTGGATGTGCTCACTGTTGGACAGTTCTACGCATGAAAGCGCCTGGTGTGTGAAAAGATCTGTCCAAGCCCAAGGTCCTAACTGAAGCCTAAACCAAATGGGGGGTTTGGGGGCAGCTTCTGCTCATTTAGAATGCTGATAGCACTGCTGCTCTAAAAACTGAAACAAGATAATTTTCTGCTTGCAATTAGTGTATACAAGACTTACCTGCAAGTTAGCATTGTAAAGAGGATTTGAGACACCCAGAGGAAGCTGTTTCCAAGGCTGGATTGACTTTATGTTTACAAGATGAAAATGTCTCCCCACAAAGGGTGTGGAGATGACATGGTGCTCAAGATGACCTTGTCACAAGTTAGAATTAAGGTCAACACCACAAAAGCAGACACACATTACGTTCAGTTCTGGGCTGTGTGGCAGGACATACACCCCCATGTATAAAGGGATGAAAAGAAGTTATATCTACAGCAACTGCTCAATATTCAAAAATTAGCACTTGTATGAAAAAAGCATATTTGGGTTTCACATATTAAAAAACAGTCCTTCAACTGAAGAGAAGAGTGGGTAAAGATGTGAGGTAGAAGACCAAAAGTTACTTTAATAACTAATTATTGCTTGGCCATATCTGCATGCAAAATACTTGAGTAAAAAATAGACTCTAGTTCAATGCCCTAAGTCATGATGCCCCAATTAAGAGAGGCACACAAAGCACACAGAAATGTGTGTAAGTACACACTGGATTATCAGATTTGGAGGATAGGAACACTGTCAGAGGGACTGGCTTTGACAGGGAACAAGATGCTCTGATAGAAAAGGAATCGATTAGCTGGCAACAGGGGCGGTTGGCCCACTTCAAAGTTTTGCTTGGGGTTATATTCTTAAAAATTTTATGCCTGAAATAACTGGAGATCTGCATATAAGAACTAATGAGGCAGACACTGTTGTTCTTTTCCTCCTAACAGATGGCCAGAAGCTATTATTGATTCCAGATATTATCTGCTATAATTGAAATCTGGTCCTCTTGGTAGGAAAAGCAATTTTTAAAGTTTTTATTCTGGACTTAAAAGTGCCATTCTCTTAAGAGATTGAGACTTTCAGGAACAACTATTTCAAGGGGTTTTGCTTCTGTTCAGCAGTTGAAAAAAAAAAAGAAAAAATCTGTAACAAATGAAATTGGGATGTTTCTAACATTATGAAGTTATTATATTGGTTAAATAGTCAATATTGTATTTTGACTTGATGACAGAAAACTGAACTTGCCTTTATGCAGGTTTTTAGTTTTTTAATGAGTTATGACATGTATATATTATCTTTGAGGAAGGTTCTAATTCAGTGGTCTTTTTGCAGAAATATAAAAACTATCCTTTGATATGGCCTTATGCATACAAAGTACAACAGACATCTGGCACTGTAAGCAGCTGCAGAAAGTGCAACATCATCTTCACTACAGCCATTATTCAAAAGGAATAAAAATCTGTCAACAACTCTCCTGATCATACTGTTTGTAAGTTCATGCCTGAAGCTGCTAGCCACTGGCAAGCAATGCAAGTATTCAATAGCACAACTCTCAGCACTTTGTGGCACAGGGGTCTCCTGAGCTAGACATGGTATTTCTGTGTTTAACAACCATGGATGCCTTCTTCTTCTATGAATTTTCCTAACTAGAATTTATATGCGTCATAATATCAGTGTCCACAAACTCACAGTAAGCTTTCCAGCTTAAGTATGCTCATGCAACAAAAAGCCTTCCTTTCATTTCACAGTGCAATTTATTGTGTCCTTGTTCTTGTGGGAGAGTTTGAATACAAAATCTCTTGTCACCTTCTCTGCTGTACTTTTTTCAGGATGAAGCCTTTTCCTCCTCAAAAGAAGCTGAAGAATCTTTCCAGGTTTCAAAATAGGTAGGATTACTAGCAGCAGAAACACATGGAGGCATGGAGCTTTCCTAATGCCAAATGGCCAGAGCTGACTGTAAAAGGCCATCACGTGCATTGAGCTTTGCCTACACATGAATTGATCTGGATGGAGCAGAACCACAGCACAGCTACATGCTCGTGCTTCTCACACACGAGTTAATTCAGGCATCTGTTCATAATGCATTGTGCTGCCTACAGCCACCCCAGGAGGCTGCTGCAAACCAGCAACAAGCTAATGAAGACAGAGACAGAAAAGAGAGAGGGAGTGGGGTGGGGAATCGATTTAATCTCCTTTCAATAAACACAATATATACAAATGTTAGTTTCAATAACAGAAGTGATCCTTAAATCTCTTGCAGATTCCCGAGGATAAACACTTTCAAATTTGTACTGAGGATAAACACTTTAAAATTCCTACTGAAATAAAAGAATGTGAGTTCTCTTGTCTGTGTACACCACAATTAAAAGGATCAAACGAATAGTTCAGACAATGACAGCTCAGTGTGACTTTTGAATATCTCAAGTGCTGCTCACATGTAGCAGTTTTCTTAAGAGATAAGGTCTTGCATAGAATTTTCCTAACACAGGTATTTATTGAACACCTATTCATGAAAATGTCAATGCACATGAAAAATAATCAAAAAACTTTGCATCAGAGTCCAAGCATTGAAAATACTATATAAAGTAGAATAGATATAGAAAACTAGCCTTCAGTTGCCTATAACACAAAAATCTGGAATTCCTACTGCTAATAGCACTGACTACCTGCACAGATAAGGCAAATACCAGGTCTGAAATACACAAAGGACATGGAGCTGCAGCAGATTGTATTCCCTCCTGTGCCTGGCTTCAACATTTGAATTCAGCAAGGTAATCACTTTCAAATCCCTGATTACAATGCTGCCAAAAACCATAGGACAATTCTAACACAGATAATCAGTTTAGTGTGAATGCCTGAATGCGTGTCAAGCTCTCTTCATCCTGCATCTCAGCTACAGGCAGGCACGTTATAATCTCTTTGATGACAGCTTGATCGGTTCTCCCAATATCTGCAAACTATTTTGTTCACTCTTTGCTTTGGGTATTAGGACTATATATAAAAACAGAGCACTAAAAGTAACAAGGGATGACGTTACCTATTTGCTGTTGAGAATAGCTGTCCATCTAGAACACCAGAACCGCAATATTTCAGCATGCACCACCAGTGTCCCTGTCCTTGCATGTATGAGATTTCATTAATTGTTTTCTTTCTTCTATCAAACATCTAGTTAAACCCTTGATATTCCTTGAAATTCTGCTTGATATATTTTTATGCGTACATCTCTCTGCTAAGAGCACTCTCTTGATACACATTAGTTCTGGAACAAGTGATTGAAAAGTAAAAAGAAAATAAAACAAAAAAGTCTTTACAAGTCCAGAAAATCTACTGCAATTTAAGAGTTTATTAATAAATGACACGACTCTTCCCATGAACTTGGTCAAGAATGTCCTTTACAGAGAAGGAATGTCAATGTAAAACCCACCAGAGACGTGGAAGAAGGCAAGATGGACTCCATAAAAACGGGCATAGTCTTTGTGCATTTAATCAAATTCTGATAAAGGAACTAGTCTGCAGCCAGTTCAACCAGTTGGTCTCACTTTAATTCTTTACTGTAGAGCTAGAGATGCATTAAGACTGCCATGTTAAATAGGAAGGATTAAATGTGAATTTTCTTTCATTACTTGGAAACAGCAACAACTTAAAAATCCAGCTAGTAGAAAGGAGTAGGTGAAAAAAGTAGGTTATGTTCAGAGGACATTATCTGTAAGAACAGCCTCTTTTAGCTAAAAATAACAATGCCTTTTATTAAGACTAAGTACTTCCAAAGTTCTATGATTTTTAAACTTTATTAAGGAATTGCCTTAATTATTAATATCATGATCAAGGAAAAGAGTTATAACTATTTACTTGGAAAAGTATTTATGTTTCATTCACATCTCTGGGGAAACAGTTTCGGAGCAAAATCAAATAAACCAGCAAGGGGTTTCCTAACTTCCTGTAAGTGTCAGGTATGACAAGGAAGCGATGATGACAGAACATAGCCACAAGCTGCATCAGGGGAGGTTCAGGTTAGAATTCAAGAGGAACGTCTTCACAGAAAGGGTTGTTAAACATCGAAAAAGACTGCCCAGGGAGGTAGTGAAGTCACCACACCTAGAGGTATTCAAGAGACTACTGAACATGGCACTTACTGCTCTGATCTAGTTGACAGGAGGGTGATCAATCAAAGGTTGGACTTGATAATCTCAGAGATCTTCTCCAACCAAAATGATTCTGTGGTTCGGTGATGTATCCACAACACAAGTGCATCATCTGAGGCCTACCACAGCCAACAAAGCTGCAAATGTCACATCTCATAGCAACTCTTAAGTACATTTTGCACTTCATTAAAGCCCACCAAAACCTCCAAAAACTTGAGACACAAAGTTGTACATTGTTTCAAATACAGATCTATGGTGTAATTTTGTATCTGCCAGAGGGTTTGCTGGCTACATGTCATATCCCTACAAAGCCAGCAGAAACTGAAGCAGAAAATTAAAAGCCTCTCATGGTTGTAAACACAGGTGTTATCTTCCAGAAAACAATTAAATTTTTCCAGAATAATAGGATGACAATTATTTCAAAGAAGGCCTCGAATACAAGGGTATGTGTTTACAATTGAATGCTGAATAATAATGTCAGAGCAGTGGGTATGGTCCAAAGTCTAATAACCACACATTTCTCTGTTCTCTTCTTTCCTCCCCAAAAGCATTATAACACGACATGCTTCTCTGAACTCAGGGGACATGATTTCAGAGCCCTGAACAAACTTTAGGTAGCACCATACAAACTCAAGCTCAGAAGAGCTGTAGTCCTATGGACTCCAACAAAAAAAAAACAAAAAACAAACAAACAAACAAACAAAAAACCCAAAAAAAGAAACTCAGTAAGAGTATTTCAAAAGAGAATTATGCTTCACCAGCTGAGAGGCACCCAAGAGGAGCACAAGTAGACAACAGTGCAGTAGCTCAAAAACTCCATGTGCTTGCTGTCAAAGACTTTGGTAAATGAGACTGGCTTCCCCTTAAAATTGTACTGTTTGCTCCCATTCAAGTAATAATTAGCATTCCAGGAAGCCAAGAAAAGCAGAGCATAAGTTTTCTTCACTTATACAAGAGATAGGACACCCTTCCTCTACAACAAAGTCAGGTCTGTCAATTGACCACAGAGATGAAACACTTTCCATGTATTGTATGCTGTCTTGTATTTCCTTTGGAAGAGCAGGGTTTAATTCTGTATTTGACCTGCCATCAGTGGAAGATAATTAAATAAAACCAAAACCAAACACACTAGAAAACTCAAATACACACATAAAACCAAACACAAAACATACAAAAAAATCAACACAGCCTGCAATTTTCAATGGCATTGTTTTCCAGCTTGTCTGTTATTGTATTTCAGACGAGTTTTAGCCTCCTGCTAAGCTGCATTTCTCTGATATTCAACATAGAATTATAAATGCATTTCAAGTACTTTCTTTTTACCTATAAGACTTCTGTTGACTTTGACTTTAGCCTTCATGCAATGCTCTCTATGGCATTTTATAACTAAATAAATTATCCTGCTTTTCTAAGCTATGAGCCTTAACCACATTGCTGCTTCAAAGAACACTTATTAAATACAATATTTTGCTGCATTTCAAAAATTATTGCAATATGGTATTTTTCAGAAACGAAACAAAAACCTTACCAACTTATGCACTATGCAAATTGTGCAATTTAGCTAACACAAAAAATAAACTGGAATTGTGAGCTTCTGTAGCCTGTCCCACAGATCAGCCAATTCTCTGTAGATAAAAATATCAGAAAATCTCCCTAAAGAAAGGAAAATTTCACAAGATGTGGAATTAAGTGCAACTAAGGAAGATGATTACAAATCACTTACAAGTATCCTGGCATATGCTTTTTTATCTTAAATGAGGCAGAACTTTCTTGATCCAGTGTAACTGAGAGGTATTTCAAACACACTGGAACACAGCTATCAGGACTAGTAAAGCAAAACTACTTCCTCCTGTGAAAATCCTCAGAGACAGCTGAATGCAAGTTTAAACATCCCACTCTGGCTTTAAGTTGGTTTATTAGGTTTAATGGTTGGAAATAACCACTGCACTTTTCAGCCTGATTTCAATAGCTGAGCCAGCAGAATTCAGTGTATTTAGCCCTACAGGGTTTCATCACTAATCCATAATCTCTGTGAATTTCAAAATTCAGGGATATTTAAAGAAATCCTACAATTATTTTAAAATGTGTGACCAAATAGAAATATAACAAGTGCATACACTATTTTCCTTACTCAAAGCTCCAAAAATACTACCTGGTTGTATTTTAACAGTGTTTCTGTGGCATAGGACACTTTCAAAAATCCAAGTGGAGGGTCTTGGGAAGTCAGAACCTTCACTTTCTTCTCATTCTTGCTTAGGAAGAGTACCTACTCTTCCAAAATTAAGGGTGAAGAGAGTTTAGGTTCAGTTGGCAACTGTTTATAAATGCACAAAAGAACATGAGAAAAACGTATCTGAAAAGTATATGCAACCAATTAAGACAATGAAGATTGCTGACAAGGGGGAGATTCTGTTTGATGCTATGGGAGAAGGAAGCATATGAGCCAACAGCCCTTTTTAAAGGTTTATATTATGATTCATTGATTCATCTGAACTTTTATCTTTTTTTTTTGTAAGAGTATTTCAAGAGACAAGATAGTTCCTTTGTTTTTTAACACCTTGGAAGAGTCACTAAAAATCCCTGTGATTCTAACAGTTCTAATTTTCCTCTAGATTTGGCACAGAAGCCTAGGAATACATTCAGATACCACAAGTGCAGAAAAACATGAACAACAATGATGTTGTTCTAAGAAATTAGTACTGTGAGACACGCACTATCATCTGGAACCATAAAATACTTCCTGAGTGAAACTAATCACGGTTTTGACAAGCAACTGGGCATTGCCAGGCAAACCAGACACAGGGACTTCTTGTCTTTAAGTATGAAGGCGTTTTTCAACCCTTCTCCAGTTGAAAGAACGTATAGGACTCTTTCCTGAAACTTAAAACTTCTCTTATTTACCTAAGAAAAATTGGCAGAGACTGGTAAAAAACCAACATTTTGTGTCAATGCAGTGTCTGCCAGCAGGTTAGGAACAATGCTGAAATAAGCTAACACAAATTAAGGAGATTTGCAATCTATCCACTTGGCCACTGTCCACGCCATTAAGCCAGACGCCACGTGCTTGCTTAGCACTGAATCAAGCTACAAAACTCAGAGAGTTAAAGCCACTGCCAAACTTCCCTTGAACGTGGCATGGACAAGGCAGGGAATGAAGGGAAATGAAAAGTCAAGGCAAGACCTTCAGCAAGGAAGTGCAGAGCTCCCTAGGAGGGACAGAAACAAACTGCAGCTCCAGGGCTGAAGTTGGCCACAGAGAACCATCACACCACATCACATCACACACACATGACAGAATTAATACACTAATTTTAAATCATTAACTTTCATAAATACTGTGGAGTTTTCCCTGCAATAAATAGCCTCCAAATAGAATAACACAGACCTCATGGGATTTATCCAGGAGCTAAAGAAAGGAAAAGACAAAACTGTATTTTTCTCCCATGCTTGAAAAGACCTTCTGAAAAAACAATATGAAACTCATGCAGATATCAGTGTCTTGATTCAGCTTGATAGTTTTTCAGTGTTTGTACTCCACCAAGTAGTTTCTGATCTCAACTTCAGCTTCAGTAGCAAAACACAGGTGTTGAACATTAGTAAATTAGACAAACAGTTTACTGCAAGGTTGGCTCTGAAAGCAAGTGAAATAAGTCCTTAGGACTGATAAGATGAACATTATGTGTCATGTCTACTACACAGAGTATTCTTCTTTTTAAAGAAAAGACTTTCAAAGGCACTGAAAAAAAATTATTTGCTGAGAAGGAGACCAAACAGAGAAATTGAATATGGTTAAGCACAAACATATTTAAAAACAGTAACTTGCCTTAGTCATAGCAACTTTAGAACAACTGCACAATTTGGTATTTCTGCATTATTCTCTTCCCCTCTTTCAAAAATTCTTTTGCCCAAGAACCCTAAATTTTAGTCAAGAGATAGATAGAGTCATCTAGACTGTGCACAAGTTCGTGGGACCCAAGAATATTCTTCTGTGGGTCTTGATCTTTAAGGTCCACTCCAATCCTTAACATTCTGTGATTCTATGAAATATTGAATCCCTGGAGCACTACACATGAACAAACACTGTTTGGATTTGATCCATATCATAATTCTACTCAGTAATTAAAACAATTACAGGTGTGTAAATAATCAAAAACAGACCTAGCCTGCAATGGGCTTACTTCTCCTAACAGCAAATTGAAAGGATCAAATGAAAGAAAAATGTAATTTTTCCTTGCAGAAAGAAAATAGGAGTAAAAAGAGCAGGCAAGGATTTGCAGCACACTACACAGTTAAACTTGAGGAGGAAAAGAAAAGTAAGAGGCACATCAAAGCTTGCAACTTGCTTTTAACTTCCTTAGACAATTTCAACTCACTTATTAAAAATATGCTATTTATTAACTCTAAAATTACCATCCAAATTAAAAGGAGCCCCTTTTCCACTTCAGTAGGATTGCTTGAAAGGTCAGCCAACAATCACTGCTGGGCTCAGACTGAAATTCATTATTTCCAGCCAGCAGTAATGTTAATGGTTGTGATAATTACAGTCATTGGTGATTTGGTTACTTCCTGTGCCAGAAAGAGATACCATTATGTGACCAACATAATCCCACCTAATCCTTGAAGGCTGGCATTTAAACCACAGAGGTGTCACAGAAAGGAAATTAAATATGAGTAAAATCACTGAAGTGCTATGACTTTTCATACTTGTTTTCTAAAATGCACGGAAATTAGATTTTTAAAATATTTTCAGTATCCAAAAAGGATGGGAGATGTCAAGTGAGCCAAAGCAGAATATTCTTGCTCAAGTACATCTTGAGGAATTTGCAGCCTTTGCATTTCAGCTGGATTAGAAGTCAGAAGACACACTATGAATTTTATTTGGAAATACCCCTACCAATGTTTCACCTTTTCTGAAAGTTTATTTTCATCTTAACTCTATCATTTCTTGTTGTCATCTTATTGCAAAGGTCCCATACCTTCTTGGTGATTTCTCATGGGCAGTTCCTCACAGCACTGACTCCTTCTTCACAAAGCAACCAACAAACTCCAGCTCTCTCCTCACCCAGCTAACCCACTCTTTTGTAGCACTCGTCTTCTTATTGGACACAGCTGTGGCCTATTAAGGGCAGGCCTGTTCCTAATCTTTGGTGATTGGTACAGCTGCAACTCCTCAGGTGGGAGACTGCCTTCTGCACTATTTTCTTACACTCTATCCCACCACAATTCCCCCTTTTTTTCAAATTACAAAGTTGCAGCATCTCTAGAAAGATATGTTTGAGTAAATTGATATTATAACATATTCACATATCTCACTCAGGACTAACGGTATACAAATGTTCAGGCAACATATCACAGTAGGAACATCAATCTAAGACTTTTCATAAACTAATGTTGTGTTTACTATCTTTTGCAGGGCCCTTTGCAAAAGACAGTAAACCCAGTACAATCATCTTCTGTGTAATTTCCATTTAACTTTGGAATACGTCTGTGCCCTTACCTTGATTCATTACTCAAATTTGCATTACATACTACCAGAAACTCTTATACTTACACTTCTAGAATACCAACAATATCAATAGCTGTACAATTTTATAGGGCAACTCACAAGAATAAGCTAAAGGCTATATATTAGGAGAGTAACAAATCAACAAGTTACATAATTTTATGAATAGCTATAGAACTTGAACAACATCAATCCGGTATCTGTTGAGGGTACTTACGCTTATGGAATATAAACTTTTACACGTAGGCCTAATCAAAGATTAACAGTTGCAATTTACAAACAAAATGCACATGTTTCATCAGCAAACAAATATACCATACTGAATGATAGAGCTACTCTGTCCCCAGCTCCAACTGCTGTTTTAATAATTCTCTTCTTCCTTTTACAGTTCTTTGTTGTATTAGTTGGTCACTGTAAGCCTCTCTTGCCCTGCTCTGTTTTCCACGTAGATGAAACAATCTGTTCTTCACTTGATATGTTATTTCCCGTTGTGTCCCCAGCAGCTCACCTGTACCCCAGGCGTGGAAATCTGTCAGGTCCGGACCAGGCAGCATCCCCTGCTGCTCTCAGTGCTACACTGGGCTCCATCTCCGACTGCACTTCGCCCTACAGCCCATCCCGAATCACATCGGGTTGCTGTGGAGAGGGCCACTATACAGTTTTAGAGAGCTTCTCTTACATATTGTCTGCTCATGTAGCAGTGACTTTCCCACTGTGTCCTGCTGCACACACTGCCCTTCAGAGGGAACCCGGCACTGTCCTGGGTCCCCTCTGGACTGTGGCCATACCTTGGTAGGCGCACGGGGCTTGCTCCAACACACCAAATAAGCAAAGTGTATATTGTCCGCTCCTCATATCCAGCACTCTTCTTACTGAATCACCTTGGGATCACATTGCTTAATATTTAAGTCCTTTTTCCCAAACTACCACAGGATCACCTCCTTACTGCTCTCTCTACAATTCTCTGCCCAAATCACCACAGGATCACGTAAGTTTAATATTTAAGTCCTTTTTCCCCAAACCACCACGGGATCACATGAGAACAATATCCTTACTGCTCTCTCTAGAGTTCTCTACCAGAATCACCATGGGATCATGTCAGGCTCACCAATTGTTGTCATCTTATTGCAAAGCTCCCATGCCTTCTCAGTGATTTCTCATGTGCATCTCCTCACAGCACTGACTCCTTCTTCACAAAGCAACTAACAAAACTTCAGTTCTCTTCACAGCACAACCAACAAACTCCATCCCTCCCCTCCACTCTTTTGTAGCACTCATCTTCTTATTGGACAGAGCTGTGGCCTATTAAGGGCAGGCCTGTTCCTAATCTTTGGTAATTAGTACAGCTGCAACTCCTCAGGTGTGAGACTACCTCTTGCACTATCTTAATTTTCTTACATTCTATCCCACCACAATTTCTATTGTACTGTTTCAACTCCTTACCCTCCCTTTGTCATTTTAAGGACTGAAAAAAACACCAACACTGGCACATAGAGTGATCAAGTTGTGATGGACAAATTAGAATTAAATTAAATTGAAGACATCTTTCATTTGTGCCTTTGTAAAAGAAGCACAGTAGTACCTGGGACACAGAAAGGAAGTGACCTTAAGTGTGAGGATTGGTCACCACTACAAATACTCAATTGATCAATGGAATTATTGTAATGTAGGGCAAGTACCTGCCAAAGACTAAAATACCATCTTAACCATTTAACCTTCCAACTTGCTTTGCCCCAACTGTTCAGGTTTTGAATGTACTCCATCAGGACTAGGGATTTACATTAAATCAGGGTTGACCTGGTTTCATCAAAGTCAGCCATATTTAAAACTTGTCTAGCTAGGATTAGGAAGTGGAATTGGGTGACAGATCAAGAGTGTTCTGAGTTTTCTGGTTTGGGGTAGGTTTTTCTCCTTCAGCAATTCTTAAAATATATCTAATTTGTTCCAAAATTATTGAAAAAGACAAGGTCTCTGGTTTTAGCAATACAAAAGCTAACTCAAAGTATGGCAGAGCAAAAACTGGAACAGTTCAGATAGATATATTTTATCTCATTCCTCATTAATTTAGGGTAGTAGTAAATGAGAAAAAAGCTCTCCAGTTTTGTCTCCTCCCTTATTAAAACCCTGCTTTCCACCTGTAGAAATGTATCTTTTGCAGTTTAGCACTTCATACCTAATTTTATTTTCTAACTATAGAATTGATAATGAAAAGGAACTAATAATTTATGCTTTTCAAAACAATGAATTATTCATAAACTACAAGACATGACCCATGTAGAATCATATATTCTAATTCCTACTGAAGTAGCTTGAAATAGCAGCACCAGTGGCAAAATAGCCACTATTAGAGCCATAGAATCACTTAGCTTGAACGGGACCCTTAGGATTGAGTCCAAACATAAAATACACTACAACGCATCCATATATGCTATACTGCACCCATTTCTCAGCAGGCTCATTAACTCCTGCCTACTTATCACACAAAAGTATCTAATCTTAAATTTGTTATCAAGAAAGTTCTTTCAGAGTAATTTTGATGTCTCTGCGAGACACTACACTCTGCCATGCAGTCACAAATATCCAAATGCCAGAGTGGCTATGGTTCATGTATGTGGGTTTTACTCTTCCTGTATTTCCTGTGTGCCTAAGATGACAAAAATAAAAACAACTACCAGACTTTGACAAAGCTGTGGTGACAAGAAGAATATTCTGGCAATGACCTACAACATTTTGGCGCAGGACAAATGTTTCCAGTTGAATTTGCCCAGGAATTCATAAGTCTGACACTAGGAGGACAGTTCAAAACCTGTAGCTGCTATATTTTGTCTGATATAAGTTAGAAACTTCAAACCATGAAAACAAGACAGTATTCTCTTACATAATAAACAATAAAAAAATATAAAAAACAATCCTCAAACAACAACAAACAAACAAAAAACCAAGAACAAAAAAAAATAAGGAGAACCAAAAAATCAAGGAAAATCAAAATAAAGTCAAGGGAAAGGTATCAAGGAATTCATCAGAGGCTTGTCATGAGAAAATGTGTATTATTCCCAGTAAAACAAAGTGGCAACATAAACACAAGTGCTGAAACTACTGTATCCTGCAACAGGGAATTCACTGAAATTCCTAATCTCATCATAAGACTCTAAAGTAGGTCACAGCAAGCTTAAAAATTGACAAAAAGCAAAGAATAAGGCGTAATAGTATGCAAATCACCTTCCTTGCAAAGTTGATATTTCTTCCCCCTCCCCCCTTAATTTTGACAAAGCCTCAAATACAAAAGAATTCATTGTCTCTGAAAACAGAAAAACATTTATGAACACACCATTAAAAACATGTACTAATGACAAATCATGTGCTTTTAGACCATGTCTAATTGATCTAGAATTCCTTCAGTAATTATTTTTCCTTAATTACTGATTTACATCTGGTCAGTATTATCTTAAATGTTGTGATTAAAAGGTATTAAAAAGACCAGACACATGATATTGGAATCCTAGTTGGAAATACACACATAATTATAAAAACCTTCCCCCTCCTCCCCACAAAATTATACTCTCATAACTCAGGAGAATTTAATCTTACTTTTGCACAGAAGTATGTCAGAACAAACTTCAATTAAATTATGTATTTGTAAAAAGTAAAGAGGAAAACAACAGTTATTTCTTTTAGAGCAACAATTTTAAGTAAACGCTATGCAACAAAATTTATCTTAACATTCAGCACATCCTGAAAATTATATTTTTTGGTAAAACAAGAGAAAAATGAACCAAGAAGGAAAAATGTCTGCAAAGTGTCTGGCTTCATTACATTCTGTAATCATGACTTTCAGTACTTAATATGCTTAACACTTAGTTACACTTAGTAATTAAGTGATATTTGTCTCTTCCCTATGTCCAACATGTTAACTTGGACTAAATTCAGGATATCAGAAGCTCAAACCGGGTTTCTTTGGTCCAAGGAAAGGTCAACACTTGACAATAAATGCCCCCACTATAAGTAAAATTCCTATAAGCAGCTCCGAAATCACATTCTTAAATCTGAAAGACATATTCTGATAGACAACTAGCAGCTAGAGATTTTGTTTCCAGCTCCAAGCTCCAGATTTCACCCTGGGAATAAAGCATTGCACTCATGATATATTTAGTTAACAGTGAAATGCTACTGCACCAACTCTGCATTCAACACAGCATATCAATCTTATTCTACATTATTATACCCAAGAAATAATCTACCTCCTGCCAAACAACGCTTTTTCTTTATTTCTTTACGCCCTGTTTTAAAAAGAACATTTTCAGATTTCAGTACTTTACACTTGTAGGGCTTTGATAGAAAATGGACAAAACATAAGTGATTATAATAGGGAAAATTATGCTGGATACAATACAGTGACCAGGTGAAACCATGTGTGTTAAAATTTGAGTTTTGTTCTCTAGATTTTAAGAGCCTCAGTACAATACTTGCATTTAGTGTCAATACACAGTCATGTTTTCAAATCTGCTTTGTAATCAAGGTAATTGTATGTAAGAAAATCTTGCAAACCCAAATTTTACTTAAGGTGCTGGAATAGAACTTCTTAAAATCACTTAATGAGACTAAATATTCAGTAAATCAACTGCAACAGTTTAGAGTATCTGTCTATCCCTGCCCAGGTGATATCACAAGTACTTTTCCTATTGCTAAGAGGTTGGTGACACGTGTCTGCCACCTGACCTTTGGGTGGCCAATTGAAATCAACAATCATTAAACTTCAATGACTTTGTGAAAACCAGACTATGTCTGTTGTAAAGGGAAAATACTCCAAGACATTAATAATTTTGTAAATTATTAATGCAAATTCTTCTAAATCTTGGTCTCAGGTGAGCTAAGGTGGAGAGATTTGGAGGAAGGCACAAAAGGAAGTGGAAGAATTGAGAAATCTGAAGAAGTTGCAGAAAGGTTCTGCAGCAGAGACAATGATGGATGCCCACAGGCATGAGATTTTCAAACAATCCAATGTAGGCAAAAGAAAGCCAGCATCAGAAAAGTTAGAAAACCGAGGCAGGGAGGAAATGTTAAAATATTTCACCTGTGAGAAATGGAAAATTTATGTGAGAAATCTTTTGGGAACATACATATTCTTAAATATTGTTAGTATCCTTTGAATAGAACATTTGCCTAGAGAGGTAACTGTAAACATTCAGTGCCAACAGTATGGTTAGAAGAGCATCTTTTCAGGACAGAATTCTTCTGAGAATGTAAGTGGTCCATCAAATCAGAGATGGCTCCAGGATCTGCTTTCATGAAGAAGCAGAATACAGATAACTCACACTAGAAAAGTGCAGCTGAGGCACTGGATGAATCTACCATACCCTGAGAAACTCTAAGGCTGTCATTCTGAAGTGACACCCAATAATGTTTACACAAGCCTACAGCTCTCACACAGTTGGATTTTGGTATTAATTCAGACAGAAGGTTAACTGCTGCCCTAAAGGCAACTGCAAAGGACCTTCAATTGGAAAAAAAAAAGGAGAGGTGCCAAATTCAGAAATGCTGGAAAAAAAGCATTTTGGTTTTGGCTTCTCAGACTTTTTGGCCCAAAGAAAATCAGCAAGCATAAATGCTGTTTGGGGAGTTTTGGGGGATCTTGTTTGGGGGGGGGCTTTTTTTATAATATTGTCATTTTTTCTCAGAGAATGGGACTAAGACCAGAAGAATCATTCCATGTAAGCCACTAAACAAGGAGCAGATTGTTATGATTTCTGGATTACATTGACCATTTCAAAGGTGAATGCCCCTTCTGACTAGGCACCAGCATCCCTTCCTATTTCAAAACATTATTTATTGTCTCTTATTTAGGCAGAAGCCAAAATAAAATACAGTCACCATTTCATATTCGACAGATTTCAGTATGAAGAGATTTGATAGTAATTACTGCACATGAAAGCCTCAGTGTTGCAATTTATCACGACAAAAGCGCTGCAATAAACAAAAAAATTGGTGATGAAGGGACACTGCAAAAGTCTGCAACTCCTAGTAGGCAATGAACTTGGTGGTTTACAGTTGTACAAAGCTAAAATTTAATAGAAAGCAACAAACTAACCTAAAGGATCTGTATTTACACAAATAGATGAATTAAGGAGATTAATTAACATTATGATGCACCAGAGAAATTAAAGCATCAAGGTGCGAAGGGAAGAAAAAATATTTAAAAGGTAAGAAATAATGTTTCTAGAAGAAAACTAATTAGCAGCTAATTTATCACATTGCAGCTACCTACCATCCTGAGGGGGTTTCTGACAAGTTAGAAGGGGAAAGCTAAAGAAATGTTCTGCAGCAGATCTAGGGCAGTATTCTAGGTCAGTATGCCGAGAGCAGCACTGCAGAGGGTTGAGCAGAGGCACTGCAGCCTCACAGCTGCCCTGCGTGCTGCTATGGGCACAAATCCCACTAAGGACTCATCCCCAAAACCCCAGGGACTCATCTTCCCAACACAGCTGCAATAAAAGTGTTCTTTTGGAGGAAAACTTCAGAGATACTGTGAGAAACGTGAAGAAAAGTTGTAGCTGAGATCCTCCTCTCCATGAGCAGCACTTGCCAGCCCCTGTGAATTCCTGTTTTTTGAGCAATTAGTGACAACTGCCTACGGGTGGGACAAGGCTTCACTCTGATGGCTTGAGCCCGCCATGCTGAAGCTCTTGCCCCTTCCTCAGCAGCCAGCAGGGCCCTTTGTCCTACTTGTGGTGGGACTTGAGCATCTCCTTTCTAAGTAGGCAATTAAAAAAAAAGGCGAATCAAGTATTTCAGAAAAACAGCCTAGGTAACTGTGATTTTAAAGGCTGTTTTAGGATACAAGGAATTAATAACAACAACAACAACAGAAAATAAAACAACAACCCCCCAAACAATCAAAAAAAACCACCCCACACAAAAAAATCCCCATAAACCCCAGCAACCAATACAACCTTTCCCACAAGATTTGCATTAGTATCTCAGTCCCAAAGGATGACAATTCATTTCTTCAGCTACCTCCCCCATGCCCTTTTCTAAGCATGTGTTAAAAAAGTTTGTCACATTACACTATATTTTAAACTCAAGATGACTGAACAAATTATACTGCCATAAATATAACTGTCAAAGTTAGGCAATTCCAAACTCCTTTCTCTTCCAAACTGAAAAAAAATTGCAGTTTGTCCTAGAGATCACGATAGACATGCCCAAGTAAATTGCAAATATCTCCATCCCAGAATAAACACTCCAGCAAAATCTGAAGTAGCAATTACAAAATAGTTAGCTACATTTTAAAGGACAAAAGGACATCAACTAGTACCCACAAAGGTATTTATAATGCAATAACTCTTCAGTTAAGACAAGCCCAAAGAAATGGTTCTCACATCTAGAAGGCCCTAGTCAACAGCTCAATATGTATAGCACAGGAGTCCAGAGAGATTTGGTTTTGTTTATAAAAATATTTAAAACAGATAAAATACATTAAAGAGATTAATTATAACACATCTTTAAAAGTTCAGGAAGGAAAAGCAGGAATCTGAAGCAAACTCAGGAGTGGCTGCTCATTAACTTCAATTGAGCACAAAGTGTTTGCTGATCCTAAAATTCAGTGTTTGAACAGCTAGTCAAAAACATGAGTCTCTAAAATTAATACTGTTTCGTTCATCTGACAGACCTGCAACAAAGCATCATTCTGAGTTACTATACCTGGAACAAACAGAAGGCATGGTCACATGTCACAAAGCAGCCTTTGCAAGATCCAGCTACCAAGTGGCAAATTGATAAAGCTTTTAGTATTCTTGAATTAGTTTGCTAGTATTTTTTCTTATAACTATTGCTTAGGCACTCATGATGGTTTTGGCTACAGTTTTTCATCCAGCTGTATTACTTTTGAACAAACATTCTGGGAGTTTGCAAAATACTTTAATGTAAGAGACAGAAACATGAGGATACAATAGGCAAAACAAGTTATTTTGCTTCCTAATTTCCAGCTGTGGCATACTATTAGTCACTCAATTTAATATTTATACCATACCCAGGACCAACCTTCCCAGTCTGCAGATCCAAGTGAAATACGGAAAGTGAGCCTCCACACTAATAAAAAGAAGTTTGCAGGTTATTTGCTTATATCTTGTGCTGGTTTTGACTGGGACAAAGTTAATTTTATTCACAGTAGCTCGTATGGAACGGTGTTTTGGATTAGTGCTGAAAACTGTGTGGATAACATAGGGATGTTTTAGCAATTGCTGAGCAGAGCTTACACAGAATCAAGGCCTTGAGGCTGGGAGTGCAAAAAAACTTGGGAGGGGACAGAGCTGGGCACACTTGGCATTGCAGCCACTGCTGCTCACATGTTGCAGAAGTAAAGCTCCTATAAAATGCAACTTTAAATAAGCCTCTTTTTCTTCTTCCTTACTAAATTGACATAAGTATTTCTGGCAAGTTCCTATTTAAATATCTTACATCCCCTTTCGTTACTAGTAAATGAGGTTGCAGATATTGAGATAACAATCTATTTAATGCTTGCAAGACCAAAAAAAAAAGGGGGGAATCCCTCACTTAATAACTACCTTATTCATGAAACACAGAGTTCACCCACTGCATAACAAAGTACAAAGAAATCAAACATGGATATATACCTGAACTATTTCAATGTATTAAGGATTTGAGGTCTTGAAGTCCTCCAGTTTCTCCAAGAAAATACAGAGATTTGAGATCTGGCAAGAGAGCACCATTAACAGTCACTAACAAGCATCATAATTGCATGAAATTCAGCAACTATGATGTATCCTGTAAACCACACAATCTATTCCACATGCTGATCTTGATTATCACAAGACCTACACAAACATGCAGTACAAATACCTACCAAACACACCCACCAAACACACCTTCAGGAATAAAGAAATAACACTGAGGTAGAAAGCAAGGGTTCAAAAAGTAGATCAGACTGTACAATTATTACAAACAATTAACAAAGGAACAAAAGCAGACACTGCCTATTTAAAATGCAAGAGTACATGGAAGTACAAAGGGACTTTCTTCACTTCTTAAAATTTATTAAAGGCTTCTGCAAAACAGCAATGAGGATAAGCATATTAGCTCAAACCTCAGAACTCACTGCATACACAGCACAATCTGTTACAAAACTAGAAATACAGATCAGCAAATGTTTATCTGCAGATTAAACATACAAGTATCAGCTTAGAACAAAAGATTTCTTTTTTAAACAGCTTGACACCTCCTCTCTGATTTTATTAATTATGTCTTGTGTTGGTAAGCAGTTGCATGCATTTTTTCCATTTACCACTCTAGCTTTCTGATGAAAACTTTTTGCTATTCTAGAGTTCAGTACTTTTTATCTCTTAAAAGTGTATAGTTACTCCAATTTTAATAAGCTATATACCCTCTGAAAGATTTTTATCTGTATTAAATAGTTACCCTCAAAACAAAGCCTAGAGCTCTCATCCACTTTCTGTAGGTCACATTTATCAAGAAAAACACATTTATTCCTAGAAATAGCCTTTGCTCAGGATAAAAAGCTTGAAAGCAGCTATTGTTTATGTCAACAGATTTGTAAGAAAGAAAAAAATAGAAAAGAAAAAAATTATATTCATGTAGCAGATTTGCTCACAATTTACAATGATGAAGATTGCAGGTTACTTACTCAATTTGCCTTTTACAAGACCAGTTAAAATTATTTCCATAGTGCATTAAACTGTATGAAATCACCTGGGAGCTTATTTGTTTTAAAGGACTTTTAAAATCTTTTTAATTTATCCAATCACTTCTTACAAGAAATTCAAATTCTTCCTGAAGATGAATGACATTACATGACCTGGTTTCCGATTTATTTTTTTCAATATTTCTGGATAATCTCCAAATTTCATCTTGTCTGAAGCACCATCTACACATCTGGGTAACAAAACTACTTCTCAGTTCCCAATTAGTTCTTGGTTTATCTATCATTTCATATTGTCCCAATAATAAAACTATAAACAACCATTTTAACTTGATTTCTGACAAGAAACAGATTCGATCCACTGATCAACCCTGCTTCAGTCTATGTTGTGACATTAGAATTCAACACTGCTCTGGCTGAAGGTAAATCACCATGTCAATGGATATCTTTTCCACACTTTTGCCTATCTGTTTTCAAAAGAGTTGAAGAAGCCTATTTGCTTCTGGTAGCATAATCTTTCAAATACACTTTTAACTCATGTAATCCTATCCTTAAACAGAAAAGAACTACAAAATATCCATGGCATATTCCTTTGCTTTCCATTTGTACCAGGCTTTGAGTGTCAATGAAGCTTTATGGTTTTAGACATAATGCAACCATTAAAGCATTCTTTGCCTTAGTTTCCTTTTCTGGTTCCTTTTGTCATCATCTCTACAAACTTTTAAAGAGTAGTGCTTGTGGGAAATTCAGAGGTTAGTGATACATCACATCAGTGACACCAGGAGAGGTAGGAGAGAGGAGGTTAAAATAGAAACTAAAGAGGGGAAAGGTTACGAAGGAGAAGAATGGAGATAGGAAACATGAGATAGATTCCTTCTCCTTTCAAAATTCTAGAATCTTTATATCTGGCTTTTGAAAGGATATAAGGAAAAACTGTCACAATAAGACAGTACAGCAGTGCAAGAGGTTGCACAGGAAGGTTGTGCACTCTCCCATACTGTAAGTTTTCAAAGGTACCAACCAGATAGTGAGCTGAGTAACCTGGTCTCATCTCACAACTGATGCTGCTTCAAGCAGAAACATGGACCAGACACTTTCTGAGGTCCCTTCCACCCTGAATATGCTGTGATTTATTGAGCTCCCAAGCTGAGTTTGTGAATACATTTCTAAATCATGCATGAAAAGGATAAAAGAAACCCAAAACAAGCAAGCAAGTAAATTCTGAAGAACACTTTTACTATGATTACAGCTTTCCTGGCTGCTGTCATGTTCAGAAGCAACATTAAGGGTAATCTACTTGATCTTCAAAAAAAGGAAGAAAAAACTGTTATTCAGTATTCCCACAAAATCCTTTAAAAGCTGTTTCTGGGTACATTTTGTACCCAGTCCAGATGAGACTACAGAGAATATAACTTGTACTTAAATGAAGAAAACTTGTCAGATAAAGCCTGAAGCTCTTCCACTCTGAAGAGAAGTGGTTTGCCTGAGCCCAGCTCTCAAAGAGGGAAAGGGGAATTTCTAATGAACCACTAGAATCAACAGCACTCCCAGGTCTTGCTCATGTACATGTATCTGAGTTGCAAACACTGCTGTTAGTGACAGAATTGATATCCAAAATGACAAAGATGTAACAACAGTCTAACTACTGAAGGCCACCTAGGAAATCTTAAAGATATGTCCAAAGCAGTACACACCTTCTCCCTCCATGTAAAATCAAAATATAAATGGTTTGTGGAGGAAAAGAGTCAAAGACAACATACAAGCTATTTGGATCTGCACTTTATTGCACATACTGCAACAAAATACAGACATACATTAAACAACAAATTAGGAAGATGTAAATAAAAATTATAATAATAAATAGTGACAACAACATTTTTAGAAAGTATGGTACATCCTGAATTAGCACAAAAGAAGCATAAGCACAGTCTTATTGTGGAAAAAAGTAGTCCCTAAAAACCAGAGAATTGGATAAAATCACTGCTGTATTAAAAATAGAACAGTGAATGGCAAATTCCAACAAGTAGAGCTAGAAGCAGACATCTGGACTTCAGATTTCAGTTTTTCATGACAACCTAACAGAACCACCTTTCATCTCACTTTACCGTAGCTAGAAGTGTATTAAAGTAACAAAAGGAGAGACTGTATCTATTACCTCAAAGGGAAGGATGGGAGAAAATGCATTAAAAGAACACCTATCCCTCAAAAACCATTAACAGAACAAAGTATCAAATATATACAACGCCTGAAAAGCAGAAGGTCCTTCACTTTTGCACTTACAAGTTACATATAAATATATGTATAATTTTGGTAATGGGCTGAGTCTGGGAGACTGAGACAGCAAGGCAACAAAATTATTCACTATGAGACTGATGAAAAATAGGCCCATTAAGTAACATGTTGCTTAACATATTCAAGATTGACTCCCTTTAAAACAAACAAACCCAAGCATGAAAAACCACTCCAATTCCCAATAACCCCATCACCACCATCACACAATCATCAAGTTGTATTGATGAAAACATGCAAACAAAAATCAAAGGTGGTAACAAGGTATTTCCCAAAAAGGTGGATATTGAGGAGGTGAACCTGTTTGTATACAAAGAACTTTACATCTGAAATTCCTACAGTTCTATACAGAGAGGGCTGTTACATTGCCCAGAAGTCAAGCTGGAGGGGGAGAAAAAATGCAAGTCATGCTTTCTCTTCTACCCAAATTACTCCTCAATGAAGAATTTTCATTTTGCATCTCTATTTTAAGTGAATGATAGTTAGGAAGAAAAGTTATCTATGGAGTCACTAGTGAATTCCTCTACCAATGAAAAAATCATATCTTGCTGTACACAGCAATGTTTTATTCAATCTAATTTAGACACCAGTCAATAGCACTTTCCAGGGATGATTGATTGCATATACCCCATTGGAAAAAGCTGTGCTGTTTAATCCAAATATTGTGTATTTAATTTCTAGTCACCAGTGACAGGGAAAAATTTCCATCTGTGAGTTTTGTTCTTTGTAGTATCTTCCTGCTTTGCACTGCCAGCCATCTTCCATCAACCTTCACAATCCCTCAGGTGAAATTCCCTCATCCCATTGTTTTTTCCTCTCACTATGTATATTGAGACAGGGCTGTAAAAGCTGCTCAGCTCATGCACCAGTTTCCACTACAGCAGCTTTGTCCAACACCAATTCAATACAGATAATGAATGCAAGGGAAGATTCTAGAGGCAATAATTTCATGGGATTAAGGAGTCTTGGGGAGACTGGTAACACCAGTTACAAGCAATTATGGGGAGAAAATAGCATGTAAAGCTGGGATAAAAAATAGCTCAGGAGCCCTCAGCGACAAGAAAGAAAACCAAACAAAATCTAATGATAAAATAAAATAGGGTTTACAAACTTCATAATAAATCCTGAAAAGGCTCATATAAACATAGCTCAGGTAAATCCTACCCATACCCTCTCCATACCTTTGACTCACAGGCTTTTATTACCTGTGCATCAACGTTTCTGTGGCTGTGCTGGGTTTACACCAGACTGCTCTTCCCCATACATCAAAAGCATCTGCTGAGCCACAGTTTCAGACCTGTAGCAGACTCTGCTTTCAAATCAGTTGACAGGGAAGGTAGATCTCAATTCTTAACTTGCATTTTTACTGCTATAGTGTCAGTTCTTTTGGCTGAACATTTACTGCAGGCCCACACACATCAGTGTGTTGTGAGTGGTAGTGTTGATGTCATTTGTCTGCTTGGTGGCACCTCCTAAGCACATGATTTCAGAGATGACTGCCACCACATAAACTCCATGCAGCATCTAGTGCTTAGCAGAACTGCAAAAAATAAACCAGATAATGAAAGTCCAGATTGTCAGCTTGCTCAAAAAAGAGCCCATGCCCTTGGGATCAAGGTGAGGCATGAGCAGAGGAATAGACTTGTCCAATCCCTACCTCACTTGGAAACAATAAACCTAATTTACTAAGCTTAACTTTCAGAACAAACCCACACATTTAAACAAGATAGCCAAACTACCTGGGAATATGCAAATTGATCCATTATGGAATTTGCATAAAATCTGAGGGAGAAAAGCTATGAAACATTTGGCACTTATGCTTTAATCCTCATGCTGTCTCCCCTGGCAGGCAGAGAAAAGGCTCTCTTCAAATCATCACAAAACTCAGCATTATTAATGGCCACCTGCCTCAGAGACACTTCTGTGGAGAGGGTTTTCATAGCTCACATTAATATCTGTGCAGCAAATCATTTTTATTTCATTTTTCTAGTGCAGTAAGCCCCAATGTACCAATTACAATTGCTTCACAGAACTGCAAGTCTAACATTCCCAGACATTATCTCATAGAAAAGAAATAAAAAAGTAAAGGCAAGAGAGTGTGGAGTGGAAAGAGATTACTTAACTGCAGTTATATATTTCTGTGTACTGTTACAGCATTTAGCTGAATGGAACCTGAATCTTCAGCTGCTAATAGTCCCTAAGTCACTAAGTAATGAAAGCATTTCTCTTCCTCTTGGTCCTGTCTGAACAACTGCCACAAGCAAAAGGCATTCCTAGTATTTATTTTTGGACTACTTAGACTACCTGGCCCAAAGTAAAAAGAAAAGCCATTCTTACTTCTAACTGCACATCCTCATGAGGACAAACTTGATGGAAAAAGTTCTCCCTAGGAAGAAATATAAAATCTACTACAAAAAATTTCCTGTCATGGTAAGTCAAAGAAAAATAAATCAGTGCTTCTCTGAACAGAGAGTGCCTTTCTATCCCCACAACATTAAAATCTTAGCAACACAGACTTCTTCAATGTTTAGGGGAGTCTGTGTCACTAAGAACTTCTGTTTTCAGCCATTAAATATATGCAGATCAAGAAAGCTCTCTGTATTCCCAGGGAGCTTCTCCACGTCAGACATGCCCATCATGAAGGCCTGTATTAGAGAGAGAGCAATTTAACTTGTGCTGTGTACAGTGAAATAAAATCTTCAGTTATTTCAGTCTCCAGAAAACAGAAATGGAATAAACTTCCAAAATACCTAGGAAAACAATAAACAGATAAACTGATAGAGCATTGCAAATAAATGCACTGATTACTAACATTTAAACATACTACTTCTAGTAGATATTAGATTGCTTCCTGCAGTTGATAAATGGTAATCAAAATTAGTACAGGAAATCTAGTATTGAAATTATCTGGCTACCACTTGATTTCTCAATATTTAACAAAACTTTGAGACCTCAGGTAGTTTTCAGATTTTATTGGGTTTTGGACACTGCATATACACTTGATTCTGTTTCATGTGAAACTTCCCAGAGCAGAGGAGATGAATGCAGTCAATAACTCAGTGTGAGAAACGATCTGCACGACTGAACCCTGTCCCACTTTCCAGCTAAAGTAGGTTAGCTCAGCTGTCAGCAAAACCACTGGGCCCTTTCGGGGAGATTGCTTGCCAAACAAAAGGGTCCTCACCTGTTTTCAGCACTTAAAAGCCAAGACAGAATTCCAAAGTTACAGAAATTACTTCTATAAAAATAGTATTTTTAACTATGACTCATATTGCTATCATGTAATGAGAATACTTGAATAGCATTTTGAAGCATCCTCCTAATCACTGTAGTAATATCTAATGCCAATGCAAAGATCAAGTTGCACAAAATGCATTTATTTTAAATAATTAATTTCAATAAATGTATTTCAGACACAAAGAGGAAAATTACTTTAAAATTACTTAAAATCTGGAAATTTTTTTATATTAACAGAAAGCTTTTACTAGAGTAGAAAGTTGTCAGCTCCTGGAATGCTGGTGAAGTGTTACTGCACACCAGGTACTGGCAACAAGCAGGTACGGCATTAATGAACCACATTCCCTCAACCTTCAAATCTCACCATGACTTAAATACAGTTTGCAATTCTGCTCACAAAAAACCCAATCTGAGCTAGTACTGATGCTTTTTAAACCCAACAGCCTGCAGTCCTGCCATGCCATAGCTGAGCCCCCTTTGAGCAGAGCGATTGGACAAGATGATCTGCCGGTGTCTTCCAGCCTTTGCTTTCTGTGATCTTTGAAGAAAGCACAGCTATGAATCAGAAAGCTGTACATATTTGTACAGATGGGCTCCTTTTACCATTCAAAACCAAACAAAAACCAGATAAACGTGAGTGACTTTGCTATGAGTGGAATGAACAATAGACATTGAAAGGAAATGGCAGGCCACAATTTTATTTAATCATGGCATAACAAGAATCCAGGTCAAAGCTACAGCATTCCTAGCATGGTATCTCCTAAGGATACCATTCTTATGATACAATCAGAGCCCTAGCTAGGGATAGATGATCTCTTTCTGTTGAAAAAAGGTCTATCAACCTTAAGTACTAACAACAGTAGAATGGACAGCTATCACAGGTTCAAAATTGGAAGAAACCCAATTTTCATGGAAGAACACTTTCTAGACAAATAGAATAGCTGGTCAGTCTTATTTTCAGTTATTAGGAAAATTTTTTGACCCAGGAAACCTGTGATTAAGTAACTCACAGAATAAGCACAAATGCAGCTACACTGCCACAAAGAAAGCAAGATAGTCTGGCAAGTTTTCTTCTTCTGTCCTGAAGGGCTTGATATCTGAAACATAAGTTGGAAGGTTGCCACTACCAGCCACACTAATCAGCACTCCTGGGTCTTGTGATGATACCAATGAACTTCATTCTCTCCTTCCCCTACACCTTTTGTACAGTTACACAAGGTCAGCAGTGTTCTGCCTCTCCTAAATGTTTCAAAACCGAAGAAAACAAAGTCAGAAATAGCAAGGCAATGTTCCTTTTGACTGTGGATGGGATATCATGGAGACTTTTCCAAACCTACTACACTTTAAGCATCAACCAACCCATTGTTTTGAGAAGCTTTTCACAGAAAGCTGTTATGTTCTCTCTCTTACCACATTAAGGTAGAAAGGCAAAGGAGGAAAAAAGCAAGTAGTCTGAATAAGTAACTAGAAGCCAGTGGGAGCTTAATATTCAACATCAAAACCATTTGTGAAAGGCATCCTATTACTGTAGTGTCATGCACCTGCATTTTCAGTGCCTTACTAGCACTAGCTTCCACTGCTTAGCAATGAGTGATAGCAAGTCTTACTCCACTTAACACATAAGATGTTCCTTATTCAGCCAATGACAGTTACTAGTTTCAGAATTCTTGAAAACCTTCTTAACAGTAAAAAAGGCTGCTTGTCTTACATCAACCTCTAAATGATAAAAGAGTCTAATTTAAAGCAATAACGTTTGACAATCAGTGAATTCTGAGAACAAAGCACACAGGCTTTCAGACAGTTTTTAAGAATATTACCTTACTGAAAATGAGCATACTGTAAGACTTCTGTACTCCTATTACATAATATTTGAAAAATATTAAAAGAGTATCAGGTTTCCTACAAACATTTCTATAAATTTAGTATAAGCTTTTATAAAATAAAACAGCAAAATATTTCCGTCATGGCCTATATCCTACGTATTCCTTCTGCTTTCTCGAACTGGTACCCATTTGTGTTCCTTCAATGTTTAAATCACTCAAAAAAAGAAAGACAAAGTTTAAGAACAACTACACTAGTCAAAAGAATGTTGTGTTCATGTACCTCCCTTTATCACAATTCCTCTTGACAGCTGAAGAGGGTAAGTTCAGATATAAAGATGCCACAGATATTTTTCAACCCTTGAGCTGTTATACCTTACTGCTGCTTCATACCAAGAGGCAGCTGGCAGTCTGCTCTGCTCTCTCTGGCCAGCCAGGTACACTGGAGCTGCTCCCCTCACAGACACCATCGTTATCACTATCACAGTAACTCCCTTTGTTTTGATAACACATTATCATTATCACAGTAACTCCTCACAGCAGTTCACCAGGGCTCTGTGGAAGAGGCTCTCTGCTCCCTCCTAACCATCAACTCCTGCTAAGCAGCTCTGGATCAGAAATCTCAGTAAATTTCTCTAACTGCCTCTTTAAAAATGCAAAAATGGTTTGTTTTAATAGAATAAAACAAAAAATTCTTTAGCACAGAAGTTGGAAGACATGCTTAAAATTCCATTACATTAAGTAGCCTAGGTGATGATGTGCTATAAAGTAATTTTTAATTTTCAAATGCAAAACAGTAGTTATCTTCTGACAGAAGGAGGAAGTGGACACATCAGCTGCAACTCTTCTTGGCAGCAGTCCTTAAATTCCACACCTAATCTCAGACTGTTTGCATTTTTAGTGCTAAGATTCCTAAAAAAACCTAAAAGAAACGGAATCACAGAAAAAACAAAAGAAATCTAAGGGCCTGAAACTAAACCTGTAAACTGGCTGCTCAAACAACTAAGCTCCAGTTCAATTAAATGGATTTTTCAGCTAACTTCTTGCTACTTGGCATTTTGAGTCATAGGAAGATAATTACTTTTTTTTTCTGTATAGGACAAGGGAAGAGCTGGCCACAAGAGTTGAGCAGAGGAAATGCCACACTTTTAAAAAAATAGCAAACAGCATCTAATTTTTGTAGATTGACAGGGATGATTTCACAGACTTCTGCATGAGACCTACAGGTACCCATAGCTTTAATGAAAATTCAGAAAATAATAGAAAGGGCATTAAAAAATCTGCGCGTGTTCTGTAGTGCTACTCTCATTTTTTCCACATCAAACAATTGCTGTCCTTTTCAACAGAGCACTAAGCTAGATCAAATACCCCATTCACTTACTACTCAATAGAAATAACATACTCCATAGTTCACTACCATTGATCTGTTGTAGGTTAAGTTAACAGTCATTATGCAATTAATGGAAAAACAGATATATTAACATTGGGCTACAGAACTATGATGGCTTCTGATTGGAGCTTTGATATAATTCAACAGTTCTATAAATTAGAGTAATTTGTAGAATTAGTGTGTCTTCACTGGCCTTTAGAGCCAGCAGTGCAATTTTATGAGAGATGCTTTACAAGCAGCTAAGGGCCTTGTTTACATTAATAATTTACTTCTGTAGTAATACAGTATATGATGCTTTCAATTATCAATTAATGTTTGAAAACAAACAAAAAACCACCCAAGCTTGTCATTCCAAGAACTAAGCCAAGAGTAGCAAGTTGTTTTTGTGTAATTCTGCTGAGTTCTCATTTTGATTTACTGCCTGTGCATGGAGATATGCAAAGTGGGGTGTGCTTCACTTTTTTTATCAGTGTTAATTTCTCCCATGTGCTAGCAGTGAGAGTGGCTGCAGCAATTAAATGATCATGACAGCAGCAGTGGCAGCTGGGGCCATGGCAGCAATCTCCTTTCTTTGTTTTCCTCCTCTCCCTCCAGAAAGGAAACAGCTAAGAGGAGGGAAAAGCCCTTCATTCCCATTTCAAACAGGAGGCTTATGATCCTGTTCATAATGGTTTTGCCCCCAGGAGTCCGCAGCAAGGATTGCTCCAGACCTACTCTATAAAATGAAAAGCTCTACTGGGAAGGCAAAGTAAGACACAATCTGCAGAGCCAAGGAGTAAATGAATGAAAATGAGAAAAGGTAGTGCAAACAAATGGGAGGCGAGGGAAAATGAGGGCAGTGGATTCAAAGACTTTTAAATAAATGGGCATGAGTTTTTATTAAAGAAAAAGAAGCCACAAAAGTAACAAAAAGGGACACAATACTGCTGACAGCACCCACCAGCTTCTGAAAAACTGCAGATTTCCAAAGCACAGTGACGCAATGACCAGTCACAGGCCACGTGCTCAACTCAAGTCTCCTTTTCAAGTTTCCTCCCCCATTCACAGAAGTCTGGCTCAGTTGGCAAAAATCCCCCAGAAATCTACGGTGTGTTGGAGTATCAAATATTAGGCAAATGAGAAAGTGTCACTAAGTTCTGTGAGAGAGGGTGAGCTCACTCCAGGAGGAGTGAGTGTGGTCTTCACAGGACAAGGTGCCCACAGCACCTGACTGTAGCCCCAGGCATGGACTGAGGTGCCCCAGGGACAACAGAGCATCCTCTCTTTTCCCACTCACTGTGATGGGTGTGGCTGGGGAGCCAAGGCATCCTGATCACCTCCTGCCTTTATCCCACAACTCTGGGAACCTTTCAATCCATCATCCATATTTAACTCATATACAATACTATTAAATTAAATATCTCAAACAAGAAATACCAACTTACTAAACATATACACCTCAGGTGAAGAAAAAATATAGATCACTTTATGTTAAGTAATCTAAAAATAGGAGACAAGAAGGCCATTAGAAAGTATGTCTATTATGCTCATTACAATCAATGGATGATGTCCAGAAACTAAATTTACCATGTGTATCTAAACATTTCATGAATGATTCCTACATTGCAGATGTTGCTTCGGCTTCTTTAAACTAATAAATTACTTCAGGTTTGTGGGGGTTTGTTGGCCTTTTTTTTGAGGGTGGGGTTTTATTTGTTTGTGGGGGGTGTGGTTAAGTTCAGCTACAAAAGAGCATCCAGTCTTTATGGCTGCTGTATGTTACTGCAAGTGTATTCTAGCATTCAACAAAATAATGTCTTCTACTATAGCAGGAAGCACCCAGGAGGAAGAAAGAAACCTGTCCTCAAATGTGACTAAAAAGCTTCAAGAACTCTAAGAACTCAGCTGATTTCAGCTTAAATAAAGTAAAATACTTGTCAAAATGATACACTGATTGTCTAACACAGCAATATCAATTCTGTGAAACTAATCTCATGTCTGAACTCTATCTCAGTTGCTTAGCGTCCAAAAATTGAAAAATTAATGGAAGTAATTTGTTTTCTTCAAGGATTTATGGGATTTTCAGCCTGATGCTCAAGGAACCCCCTATCTACACTGCTATGCAAATCCACATCAACTGAAAAGCCTCATAAGGCTCAGGGCTCTTTACCTACATATAAATTGTATTAAGGAATGCTGAGCATTACTGTAATAATGCAGTAGGAAGTGCAGAAAGCACACCTTCTACATCACTTTCATTCTCCCTAACTGGTTATGTTACAGGCACATTTTCAATATCTTGCAGAACATAGTAATTAGATTATATTTATGTATATTTTCCATGTGGACCTTGCAGGACTATACAGATTTTCTTTTTCCTTTTACAACACTGAGTGAGGACTAAAAACATCAAGAAAGTTTTATTTCCAGATGTTTAATTGCAAAAGGAACAAATGAAAGCCACACCTAGTATGAAAAAGCCTTTATACAAGTATACACACCCAGAGCATGGGATCAAAGGAGAAGTAAACACATAAATGCAGAGTTCCCACATTATTACAATATATTGAAATGTGTGTGTACCCAATCTCCAGGTGCTGAGCTACCATTATTGGAATATTGCTTCAGGTATTATTTCCTAAAGACTCTATTTAGAAGATGAAATACATTTTCACGGTTTTATTCTACACCTCCAGGCCTATGACCAATAAAAAGTGGCAAAGCAGTTCATGTTAATGAATTCCTAATTAGTCTGGGATGCACAAAAGAAATTTAACATAAAAGTAATGTCTAATTCTAAATTTTAAAGCACCAGAGAGCCTCTCAAACACAGAAGCAGCAATGTGCATTCCAGTGTCATAGTAAACATGAAAGCTAGAGGTTGAAAATTATAACTGTAGAATTCTCTTCTGCAGAAAAGGAAAGCTATTTTCAAAAACTAAAACATCAAACATAAAAGCAACAACAACAACAACACCCAAAACTCTCTACATTTATTTTGCAAGTATTTGCAGCAAATTAAATTATATCAAATCAGATTTAAAGTTACTGATGTTTTAAAAATGCAGGAAGACGAACAAAAAAAAAAAAAAAAAACACCAAAAACAACACACTAAGTTTTTCCAGAAAAAAGATCCACCTCTAGTAAACAAGGAACAGTAAGTCTCACTGTTGCCCCAGAAGCCACCCAAACACAAGCACCAAGCGTCCAAACATGACTGCAGCCATGCGCTGCAGAGCAATCCAGAACTGACTTGGTCTCATTGTCACAGACCAGAGGTGTAAGATTGATCTCAGCACCTTTGGGGTCCAATCCTAGCTCTGGACCCCTGGGCCCTCTCAAACACAGAGGCAGGAGTACAATTCCATATCACATTGCAGCCTGGCATAGACAGAAGCACCATCTCATTCTATTGATGATCTATTGATTACTTCCAGTCATACTAGCATGTTCTAACACTATAAGTTGAAACAAAATTTAGCTTAGCATATAACATATCCATGACAAAAACTGGTACACCAAAATATCACACAAAATAGAACCTTCCTCCACAAGCTGTACCATTGTACCACTCCACTACAAATCTGAACCACAGCACCCTTCAACACTGTTTTGTGCTGAAAGATCTTCTACAGTCCCAAGTATGATGTTTTATTTTCCATTATCCCAGCTTTAACTTCCATCAGTGCTAAAGCAGAGTACTATTATATGTGGCTACACTGTCTTTGAGATCCCTAAGGGAAGTGAACTATTGATTGGACACAGGGATCTGAGTTGATCAGTTTTGCTGCACCCACTCTAGGTCCAAGAGACAGAACTAAACAACATTTCCTCTCTATGAATCTGACAAGAAAGAACTCAAGTCAGCAAGATGAAAGCATTTTCTTGGTAAGCCTTTCTGAGGGGCACTGGCAAAGACTGGAAAGCATTGTGTTGCTCTGAGACAAGACAGCCCAGCAGTCGTGTTATAGCTAATCTACTGTGCCAGCACAGCTCAGGGTTGCAGCTCCCTCTGCAACAACAGAGCAAGGAAAAACAAGAGAGTAATGTTAAGTTTTGAATTAGACTGGCAACCTACAGGAGCAAAAAAAATTCACATGAAAGCCTTTAAAGAAGTCGGGGGAACTAGTTCAAGTAAAAAGTGGGGGTGGGTTTAAAGACTAGTGCAAAGAATGCAACAGAATTATTTACACTACTGTACTTTGCTTAGCAGGAAATGCCCTTTTCCCATTCATTTCTCTCTGCATTTTTCTTCCTTTATATCAGCATGCCAAAAATGAAGATTTAGCATGTTGAATCAGTTAGAACGGTCTCCGAAGGTGTAGAAATTAAGTTACAGGCAGAAATAATTAAGTCAACAATTCTGATGATGTTCCAACATGAATAAATTCAACACACTCCCACGAGTTGTTTAAATTACATGTGTGCATGTTTGTGTTTATGGCAGCCAGATCAAAGTTATTATATCCATTTTCAAACAAAGGCTTTATCTAGCACTTAAAGATGTTTTGGTAGAGGCTTCTTATAATCCCATCTTAGCACAAGTTTACTTATCGCTGGCAATCAAGAAAACAAAACTTAAATGAGACGTTAGTTCAGTTGCTCATTGCATCCAATGAAGCTGACTTGAAGTTAGTCATAAACACTATATCTCTAGAAGAGCAATGCAGCCACTAGCAAGTTTAAAGCTAAGGTTCCACCTCTCAACTGTAATTTTACCACTTTTTTTGTACTAAAATTGGAAACATTCAGTTTATACATCTGGAAGTGTTGCATCAAGTATTAATGGAATTCATAAAGGCAGGCTGTGCAGGGAGATGGAGAAGAAAAAATAAATTCTCCATACTTCATGAGAATTGAACTTGAAGGATTTCTGGAGGTTTAACAGAAAGGGACAAGTCGGAAGATGAAAACAGTAAAAGCCAAGGGCAGAGCATAACTAACTGAGACTGATAGGCATAAACTCAAAATTTTTTACAAGTGCTTTGAATGAAATGTTATCACAAATGCAGGCTCTGCTGTTATTTAAGGAAAATTGATCATTTTTCCTCAGACTGATGTAACCAAAGTTGAAATTATTAGAGGGAAAGCAATAGTCTCAATTCTCATTAGCAGGCTTTGAACACCTCGAGAGTTACAGAAAGCAATGTTGGGAACTGCTGATTGCAATTCTAATGACAATTTCAAGCAAAGCTGTGGGCAGGTATTAAAAGCATTCTATGATAATCTTCAAAATGCTGCAATAATAAAAGAATTATAATTCCTCTGCAATCTTTCTTTTTCATTAACTCAGAAACCTATCTTCTTCTGCTAGCCCAACATCCTATAAACAATAATGACTACTTTAACATCAAAGAAGTTATATCAACATCTGATATTTATTATGTAAGTACTAGTCCCAGCCATGCCATTTAATCACCATTCACCTGATAATAATATGTGACATCAAGACATTTACAGCAGCATTAACAGGTAACCCAATAATTCTGTTTCCTAAGAACTCTTGCACAAGACTTGTAAAAGATGCTTCAAGAGAGACCTAAAAGCAGATTTGTCACAATTTAAACCATCCTGTCCAGATCTCAAAATAAGAGACTGAGATGGTGGCTCAAAAGTCTTCAGCACATAAAAACCACAACTGAAAAAAAACCCCACTGATTAATAGCAGTAGTTTTTGAAATTGTATTTACTTGAAATAGTTTTGTTAATGTTACTTACGATCCTCCAGACTGAACTAAAGCAGTAAAGCTGTTTAACAAAACACATACAATTCCAGAAAAGCATAAGATATCAAGCTACACATCTGTATTTCTTAATACTATTTATACAAGTCATCTAGACATGGATGCAAAATAGAACCAAACACTTCTTCCTTTTATAACCAATTTAACTTTAACCCTTTGATTCCAGTTTATGCTGTCAGCCTTGCTAGAACTTCTCATAGACTAAAAAACATAACCTGAATGCACTATTAAAGAATTTGGATATTTTAATATCTAGTGGTTTTACTGAAATCTTTCAATCTTCAAAACCTTGCAAACTGGATCAAGTACAAATTCAGATATAAAGAAATGCCATAAAAAAAATTGAGTCTTAAGTTCCTATTTGCTGAAGAAAACAGTAAAATAATTTACCATGGATTTTTATGAACACGAAACACACACACTAAGTACATCAGCTAATGCAGGTAACGCTGTATGTCTTCATAGAAATACAACAAATTGCTACATCCAGACTCCCAACT
>NW_005054411.1:1899952-1902153 GCF_000277835.1 Geospiza fortis
ATTTGTTTTTAGTGTTCCTTCTGGATGACATACAAATTACTGTTTTGTTTTGCTTCTTATCCATCTTCACAGTAGTGAAGTTCACAGTAGGAACCACAGGCTGGAACAGCAATTCAACAAGCAAATGAGATCCAGATGACTTTCTCTAAATGTTTCATAGTGGTTTATAATATGCCACAAGATTTGTTTTTATGTGCATCATCACATGCAGAGATGCAGCTACAGTTGTGATCACAGAAAACAAGACCAATTCTTAAAAGAATGAACATACTTTACATGGTATCTCTTTGATCCTTTCCTCAAAATATAAATAATGGCAATACAGCCACATATTTTACTATCGAGACAGTAGCTTAAGTGTTGTCATAGAAAAGTTGGAATTATACCCAATACACTCCACCAACTGCTTCTTCATCTCTAACAAAGAACTGACGATGGCAGAGGCTAGTCCTACAGCTCTCACATAACTGGGAAAGGGAAAACATGCAAATACATATTGATGAGACTCCAATTTGTCTTAGAAGAAACTGAAAAGCCTGTTAACTTAGACCTGTAGCTGAAAACTAGAGAGCTTTTGAGAAGTTTACTATAATGGAAGAAGTGGCTTTATTGCTTCCAATTCAGACTGATTGCTTCCATTAAGCTTCTTACATGTTTAAAAAAAATCTTTCAGTGTCAGAAGTGTACTTTCAAAATAAACAGAAGCAGCTGGTAAGTGGAAAAAGAAGACCACAGCTAGTACAGCTCTATCATAAGTACCTAAATCCTTGCAAAGCCATCTATCACCAAAAAAGGCCTTTTGCAGGGAACATAAAATAGGTTTTTCCAGGTTATCTACCTATGTTTCCAAGGTTGGAATTGCTGCTTTTCTCCCTCATTCACTCATATTTGTGGTTTCTGTTCCATGTCAAAATTCAGCAAAGCCCTTAAGAGTACCAGTACTATTTAAATGTTGTGCCAAATCATGTCTTTAAAAGCTGCAATTAAGGATGAAAGGTCAGGGGTACAATCCACACAACTTCCATAACTAACCATAAAAACCAGACATCCTTAGATGTTGAGATTTGATGAAATATGATTGAGCCTGTAGGGAAGAAGAATTTGGTCTAAAATATGAGTGCTTCTTATAGTCTACAAAATTAAATGCTTTGTGAACAAAACAAGGAGTGGGATGGGAAAGCACAAAGAAGAGACAAAAAGAAAAGAAAAAAATAATTTAAAAGGCAGTGAATAATGAATTGCTGCAGTAAGTACAAAATCCTGAAGAGAATGAGCAGCAACTGGGAAGCAGTGGAGATGAAAGAAAAGAGGCTCAGCCAGTGACTACTCCTTACAGGTCTTCTCTTAGTTTTGGCTGGGTTCACTCAGTTTTTATTTTAAACACTAAGCATCAAAAGATTGAGGGGAGGGCGTTAATACCTGATTTAAATGTATTGCCATAGCTGTTTATCAAGATTGCTTTTTAACCACTGAGGTTTCAATACATGGAGAATGACAGGACACAAGTGTTAAAGTTTTCATTTGTATTTTAATTTAGCACAGAAGAAGCTTCCTCTTTTAAATTCAAGTTCAAATTCCATGGACATAGCAGGAAGCTCTAACAGGCTCTTGTGGGAGAACAGCCATTTACAGAATTTAGAGAACGCAATTCTAATTCTCTCAGATTTTAAGACAAGTGGGAACAATTCTTTTAAAGAAAAAACATCAGTAAGCAAGCCAGAAAAAATAACCCTGAATTATGTAGGATTCACTATGTACAACTAAGTATCAAGATGAGACAATTATGATTTCAACATTTTCTTCTTAAATTTTAGAGGAAAGATGATAGAAGACCTAGAGAACATTTTCGAAGATGCAGTCGGCTTTCAAGCATCCTAGTTAGTTTCCCTGCTCAAAGTAATAATGGCAAGGGGGGAAGAGAGAAGAATGATCACAGGCCTGGATTAACAGCTGTATCGCTTCTAGTACCAGCATGGGTCTGGAAAATTTACTACCCACTTGGACTATAAAGCTGAGCTAGTTTTATGCAGAACCAGCTCAGGCGTGTTAAGAACATAATCCTTGAATTGCTGTGGACTCCAGACTGCAGAATGCCCGAGTTCTCCAGGTCTGTCCAAGCATAGCCAAGGCATGTGAACTCTGAGGCACACCAGTTCCAGCACAGCCTTGCTTGCCAGGGCACCGTGACAGGTCCCTGCTGT
>NW_005054411.1:1902168-1911516 GCF_000277835.1 Geospiza fortis
ACTTGTCTGATTTGAAAGTCACTTCAAGTCCTGCGTAGTTAATGGTGGTGAATAAATCCTGTTAAACATGAGGCAAATATTGCAGAGTCACGTAAGTGTTTCTGTGCTATGTTCCTAGCACTCCCTAGTTTCTTAACTTCTTTGGGGAGCACCCGTTTTACACAGTCCAGTTAAAATAAACAGCTACAGAAACATGTTCAGACTGGAGACTTCACTTCACGAGGAACAACACTATTTCAGTGCAAGGTCCAGGGCTGGTCTCCGGAAGGTGGCATCTTTCAGCTGAAGCCATAGCTTATTAGCCCATGTCATTTCACAGCCTGCCCTCAGCAGGTAACAATTACTGCTGCTGGGCAATTTTGCTTCCATAGTCATGGGCTACAACACATGGCCTGCCTGAAAGATATAGTGAAGGAAAAAATTTTAACATACTTTAACATTATAAAAAATTGTGTCTGAGGGTTTTTAAATTGTTATATACAATACACTGTCAATAACAACTTCTGACACTGAGAAAGTCTTCATCATGACGTGTCTGAGATTCGTATTAGAAGTTTCAGCTAGAAAGAGAAAATTAATATGATTTGATTTTTCATATCCAATATATTAGAAGTCTAAGAAAAGCTTTCCTTTTCAAGCCTTTCCTATCAGCTGTAGACACGACCGTGTACAAGAATTAGTGTCCAAAGGGCCTAGGCAGAATTAGTTTCCATTAGTCTATATCTATATATGCATACTGCAACATCTGCTCCAGATTTACACATATCAGCAAAGAAGATGATTATGCAAATAATGAGAAATAATACATATGCATTCAGGGGAATATTTCTCCAGGAACTTTTGCTCTTCCATTCAGACAGTCTACTTCAGACACACACTACCAGGTAACAATAAAGTCACAAACTGAAGTATTCATTGTAACACAGTAAGTATTTAAGCAGCTCAACAGTTAACCCCACAGAATCCACTGTCTGGATTCCAGAAAACATAGAGAGAAACTGCTTTGAGGGAAAAAAAAAAAAGTGGATTTATCACAATAAGTTTCTGCTTCTTGCACAGTTCCAAATATTTATATGAGGAACAATAAAGAGCAATAATTTTTGAGATAGCTACCAGTGTAGACAGAGCACTCTAGAATATTTGAAGCTAACAGATCCACTAAGTCCTACATTAATATTTCAAAGAAGGGGAAGGGAGATAATGTACCTACATTGCTGGAAAGCTGATTCAGATTGAAATGCCAATAGTTGCACTTGCATGGTCTTTATTTTAGGGCCCTGCATTTTAAAGTACCTACTACAAATTATATTTTACTCTAAAAAGATTTTTTAAAAAATCTTTTTTTTTGCATGCTTTGCAAAAGACACTCAGCAGAGTCGCTCAAGCCCAAGCACTTGTCCTCAATTGTGTTGTGTATGGGCTGCCCACAGGCCTTTTCCTAACAGAAAATCTGCCCCTGAATTAATGTCATTTTTGATCACCAAGAGCCCAAATTTAGCGACTCTCTAGACAGACTCCAAAGTCCAAATTCTATTTTGGGTGGAGATAAGAATTTGACAGGTTTTTAAGTTGGTGACAGAGGGTGATGAATTCCACTCCTTTTGGTGTTCAAAGTCTTCCTTATGTTTCAATAGGAAGAGACACACAACTGCAGTCTGCTTGGAAAAGGTTGGGTTAAAAGCTCTGAGATGTTTATACCCACATGAAACCAAGTACATTGTCATAAATATTTCACACTTCTTCAAGGCAAGGTCTCTCTAAAATTATTACTTATTAAGTCACATTAAGCAAGTTTTTTCATCAAATTGAAAAAGCTAGATGAACACTAAGCACACCGAGATTTTAAATCCACATACATGCACTGACAGGTTCCATACCCAGATTTCACTACTCTTTAATCCAAATCTGCCCAGCAAGGTGTCCTAAAGAGCCCCAGCAGGGCACGTCTAACTGTAGGATTTGCTAAGCAGTGGTTTAACATACCAGATACTTGCTTATTTGGAATTTTTTCCAAATAATTCAACAGTAGTTTTTGAGACATCCAACAGCCCCAAGGCTGCCCGAGGTGAGGGCTGGCTGTTGGGCAGCCTCAGCCAGGAGAGGCCTGGGATGCACAGACATGGACAGCCCCAACACACCTGGACAGGGTATGGCCAAGGTGGTGGTGACTCAGGGAAACCACCTCAGAAAGGGCCAAATGCCTGAGGGACAGAGTAGAGGGCAACTAAAGAGGAGGAAAGAAGCACCCCGGACCGTGAAGGAATGGGAGGAGATGCTCCAGATACCAGAGCAGGTATTGCCCTGCAGAAGACCATGGGGAGGCAGGCTGTACCTCTGCAGCCCATGGAGAATCCCCACACTGGAGCAGGCAGACGTGTCCTGAATGAAGCTTCCTGTGGTTTCTACCCACGGAGAAACCACACAGGAGCAGGTTGTTTGAAGTCAGGGACAGGGACCCACATTGGAGCAGTTCTTGAAGGACCATACCCCGAGGGGAACCCATAACGGAGCAGAGAAAATGTGGAAGGAGCTGTTATGGACTTACTCAGTTAGCAACTGCCCTGCACTGCTTGGGTAGATGCAGCAGTTGGGAATGAAGGAATGCAGCTGAGCCTGGGAAGAATAGAGGGACAACTGCCAAAAGGTGGTACAGATTTTGCCTCTGTTTCTCACTATCATGCTCTATTTTCAATAAGCAATAAAGCAATTTTCTCCAAGTCAACCCTGTTTTGCCTGTAACAGTAATTCTGCTCAGTCTTTGCCTTCATCCAAAACCTTTTGCATCTTACATTTCTCAGGGCCTGGCATCCATGGTCAATCCACCACACCAATATATCATTAGCACCAGTTTTCTTGAGATACTAATTCCTCTGTCTGACCTACCTGAACCAGTTTTTAGCTGCCTTCATCTGCTATATACATAGAACAGCTAAGATTTTGTTAATATTTTCCTACTGCAGAGAATAACAATTCTGAATTGTAATGGACATCTGACTTAATATGATAGGAAGCATTATTCAGGGTTCCAGGCTAAATTTTTACTTCATGTAAATGTCTCAACACACCCATCATTTAACCTTTTTATAGAACTTAATGTACACCTAATAAACTTGGAGAAGCTATTTGCTTCAAATTATCTTTTCTTGAATCATTTCTCCATTATGGAAATTATGTTGAACAGTCAGTTTAGACAAGTTAGCCATGACTAAATATTCATTTAAATCCTTTTAGCTTAAACTGGTACAGAACTTTATCATAAAGACCAAATCTTTTCTTATATACACACACCCCCCCCAGTATAGTTAGAGACTAATTTCTTCTCTGAAATTACCATTTTCAATGTCTCAGTAATCCTTTACACCAAGCAGTTCTTTGGCCTTTACC
Organism: Geospiza fortis; assembly: GCF_000277835.1. Lineage (NCBI taxonomy): Eukaryota > Metazoa > Chordata > Aves > Passeriformes > Thraupidae > Geospiza > Geospiza fortis. Next base: position 1,905,553 of record NW_005054411.1, read on the forward strand.
CTGCTGTAATCTGGCCAGCACCTTCTTCTGAGCATCCCTTGTGCTTGTGGACATGCAAGACAACCACACCGACAAAAGCAGAAGAGACAGGGACACGGATTTTGGGTACCTGTGCATTCACACACACACATCAAGCAACAGAAAATACTTGTGCAGAAGATTGTTTCGTTCAGAAAGACAAACTGCAGAAGGCAGAATAACACTATATAAAGTGTAAAATTTGCAGAAGAAAAAGTGTATGGTTTAGCGTTTCTTAAATTTCTGCTTTGAAGCCAAGCTTCCTTCCAATGCATTCCTAATACTTTATTCCTCAATCTAGCTGGATAGCAGGAAGAAGGTCTTTTCAAGCTTTAATAAAAGCAATATGTTTACAATTAACACATTAAGAGGTATTTAGTTCTTTCATAATTTAATACTGTGACAAAAAATAGAGGGGGCTTGCTTTTGGATAGCCATATATCAAGTGTAACAACACTTAGTTCACATTTATAACCAAGAGGACATTTTCTACCAATGGCTTCTTTCATTTCCAAAACAACTATTTTAGGTTTAAAAGAGTTTCTAGTGAGGATCAAAATCAATACTTACAGAAGAAACTGATTCAAAACAATAATATATTGAGGCAATTCCTTAATATCCTTTTGGAAGTAGCTGTGCATTTATGATTGCTCCTGACGCACACACACACTATCCCCCAAGCAGGCAAAAAAAGATCAGCATGAGGTCCTACAATCTATTTCTAAAGCAAGATTGTAGAAACATTGGAAACAGCTGACAAACAGTGAATTGCCATAAGTATGCATCATAGGAAGTGTTGTTTCATAGTTGGTCTTTTTGTTTGTTCCTCCTTTTTTACCAGAGCAATTTCTGTTTAGGGTATCTTCCTTGACACTTGATGTCATCAAGTGTGCAGTAGTGTGGAACACATATCCTAATTCTCAAACGAAGCTTTAAGCCAAGGAAAGTCTTCCTGGTATACTTCAACCTTATAATGCCAACTTCTAATTTCTAGAGCATAACTGATAACTTTGATGTTTCTTCATAAAAACAGTAGATGTTCCTCATACATTTCATTCAGTAATTTGATATTTGAAAAAAACCTAATAATTCCAGAAGTTTATGGGGCATTTTCTTTACAAAACCTTTATTCAATTATCTTCCCATATCAGATGAAGTATCCTTCCTTTGCATTTATATTTAGCTCAAGCGTAGTAACAGCTTGACTTCAAGCCAGAGTTCTGTTTATAACTCATCAATTCTTTGAATCAATTTCTTTGATTCTTCTCAAGAGCAATTTTTATTAATATGTTCATCTCCAAGTCTTATATCTCCAGAGAGCCACATTAGAGATTTTAACTCATTTTGCACTTGCCAATAATCAGTTTGGCCCTTCCTCCATTTCTGAATAAGCAGAAACTGGTCAGAAGGAACTAAGTTCTGGAATACTTGAAATTAAATTAGTACTCAAGGAGAAAAAAACCAAAACTCTGAGACTGAAACCAAGTATGTCAGAGAACACTCAACCAGATTTCTCAATTATGTCAATGTTGCCCCTTGCACAATGTTCAGAGCTGCTTTGAACTGCACACATTGTTGACTGCTCACCAACTGGCACATCAACAAGGCCACTGACACTCAAACACACAGCTCATCACCAACATATCTCAGAAAATACAGAAAAAAATTGTTTCATGAATGAGACTGGTAGATTCTAGATAGACAAGGGAGAAAGTGCACAGACATTCCGTATTTTAAGCCCCACTAGCATTTGTTTTGTGAATGTTATTACCACTGTGGTAACAGTAACTCCAAATTAAGTGAGAAAATTAACATTAAAGGGGATAGAGAGGAGGTATCATAGGCATAATGAACTTGAACAATCTTGTTATTTCCTGTACTTCCATGTTAACTGCATGGAAGGAGTAAACAATATAATTTTTCTGAGATTTTCTTTAGACTGTAGCCACTGATTCAGCTGTGGACTGATTTAGTGCTTATCAACACACTCTTTACATCTTGCCTTGTTTCTTCTTCATATGCACATTTATTCTGAATTTGCATATTCATATAAACCTTATTGCCAAAAGCAAGCCTGGTAGTGGGAGAACGAGTTCTGTCCCAACAGCTTCAGCTTTTTCAGATTTCAGAGCCTGTCTTCTGCAAGAAACATAATGAAGATAGTAAAAAAAAAAAGTTTACAAAATTAAAATTCTTTTTTTTTTACTTCCCCCCTTAAAAATTCATTTTCCACAGCCCTTTCAAAAAAACAAAGGACTCCAGTGCATATGAACATGGTTACGTGTTCCAAAAGGGATAGGCTACATTGATGAAGAAAACAAGAGAAAAATGGTTTCTAAAAATACTTTGGTTTCCAAATGTGCCATGATGGGAAAAAAGGAACCAGCACTGTCGGTATGATTCCCTGTGAGGGAGTAGGAAGACAGAAGAAGTATTCCATAATCATTACAGAAGCTCATTACAGCTGGGGGCTGAGTTGCATCCCCAACCTCCCTGCTCTCCCATGGAACTGCATTGAAATGACAGCCCTATAGAAGCATTTTCTACAGCATAAAATTCACATTTCACCTGATTTCAAACTAGATCTCCTCAATATGGCATCCCACTTTTGAGCTCCCACCATGATTACTGGGCAAATAACTTACACTGCCTTGCAATCTCTCATACCGTGACAGAGCTCTATTATGTCTCTCTCCTCCTAAGGTAAGATGCTCACCATTGCCATTTGGCACAGGCCCAAGACACAGAACTTCTCACTGAACCCAGTAACACAGAGACCCATACAAGAACTGGGACAAGGAACATGACTGCTACTCAGAGGCTATTTTCTGCTTGGAAGACAGTTTTTCACGGCTTGCAATTACTGCGTTGCGAAAGCAAGTCCGAACAGCTGCTTCCAGGTCAATTTTTCCATACAGTCACACAAGTGCAGCACCACCAGGCAGGAAAGGTTACAAGGGACCTAAGGTCCCTCTGCTTCTCTCCATAGCCGTGGTTATCCAAGCCAGGCAGCCAACATTAACACAGACAGACATGCAGTGGGCACTGCTGGGCCCCTGCCCCTGTTGTGCTGCCCTGTCTCATGCCCTGCTGACTTCCAAGTAATGTAGCAGGTGCTGCACTCTGCTTACAGACAAGCTGCCATCTCAGAATATCTGTTCCAGGCAGCAATTCTGAATAGCATAATATTCTTCTTGATCCCAGACTTCGGTTTTAGAAAAATAAAACTACCTGATGACTGACAGGAAGCCATTTCTCCATGGCTTCCCAGAAGGAACTCTAGAGAGTTGGTTTTTTTGAAGTATTTCTTTGTCTATTTTCTTGAGCATCTCTTTTGATTTTATTTCACACGTGCAGCCAGCCAGAAAGTAATTAAGGAGTTCAACTAAGGTATAGTGGCTATCTTCCTCCCTCTCTTCTCTAAGTATTTTCTGAATAGGAAGTTAAACCCATTTTTTCCCTGTTTTGGGACTGTCTTTTGAAAAGCAAGTAGCTTGCTTTCATATTTAAATTTCATTCTTGAATTTTTCACCTAATCTAACATCTATAATCTCTTATATATTGAGATTTTGAGAGATGAGCAGGTCCAATCCATGATCAGGCAAAGATTACCCACATGATTAGTTTAGTTTCCCAGTACACAGAAACACAAAGAGAAGTCCCTTTTCCTAATTGTATCCATGCCTATGCCTGTGACCATAAGTAACACTGTCCTGAACAGGAATTTACACAGAAGCCAAAAGAAATCCCACACTGCCAGTAAAGCATTACTGCCCATACCAACCCCCACTACGCCATGTGTGGCAAAGGGTAACTACTGTCTGCCACAAAGAAGTAAGAGCAGAAAACTAAGTCATGTGAATTTGAGATCCCTACCAAACATCCACTGAAATGGTGCCTTGAGTTAGAGAGAGTCAGTGAATGAGTACAATCCATATATTCTAACGCATCAGCAGCTCAGAGAAAGCCATTATCAGAAAAGGGTTTGTCTAGAGAACTGAAGGAGCACCTGAAATAGCATAGTAAATAGGTGGTCCAGATGAACCCCTAAATTCAACACCAGCCACTGCTTAGGACCAATCTGAGTGTCAGCTTTCCTAGCTGTGAGCAAACTCTCTGAAGAGGCAGAAAAAAGTTCACACTTCCATAAGTCTTCTACTGAAATAAGGACAATAGTCATAAAGTCACAGCATGCTGTGATTTTTAGCTATGAATGATCTTACCTTGAGGGCAGAAGGAAAATTGCATACAAGTAATTCAGTATCTAAATACAGGAAAGCCCATTCCTCTATCGGGAAAAAATCTTTATCTTGCCAGAGGGCAAGAGAAATAGTGGTAAAATATCTAGAAGTAAGAGAATCCACCTACAGCAAGGTATTCCCACTCATAACAGCAGCATGTTTTATCAGTGACATATGAAAAAAGCAGAAGAGAATATTTCCCTGGAGAAAATATCTCCTTTCAAAAGCTTTCTTACTAGTAGCCAAAAAGGGAAAATAATGTTCTCTGAGGACTGACAATGGGGAGACCACAGCTTCTTAGTTTAGCCGAAGCAAATTTTAGATTAGAGCAGTAGAAATGTAATCCAATGAAGGGGTAGAGAAGGAGTTGTTCCCACTGAAAATAAAGTCCCTAAAGAGGCAACATGGTACAGATATACAGTATAATGAACAGCACAGAAAAAGTAGGTCAGGAACATCTATTCAACATTTCTCATTAAATTAGAAGTAGACAATGCAACTAAATTAATACTGGTAACAGAAAAAAAACCCTCTTTATATAGAAATACTTGTTTATATGATAATTATTCTAATTACAAGAAACAGAAGGCAAGCACTTCGTAAAACTGCCCCCAAAAAATTGGATATTTGCAAGGGTCCTCAACAGCATAAGATGTAATATTTAAAATGAGACGTATTTTGAAAGAACACAAACCCCCAGGTTTAGGTGATAACCATTACCCTGTAACAAGCAAGGAGCCTTCCCTCACTGGCAGGTTCTGTGCCTCCTCCCAAGGAGCTCTCTTCACACCTCCCACTGAAACAGACCCTGGCTTATTGGAAATTAATCACTCTTCAATTAAAAATGAAGTTTCCATATACTTAAAACAAAGTCTACATGATCCATCTGTAAGAAATAATTTTCCATATTAAAATTTTCTTGTATGCAAGAAAGAAAAAAGCTCATTTGTTTTTTAGCATGTCTGAAATAGAGGTCACTTTCTTCCAGTCAATAATAGCATTAACCATGATAAAGAATTTTGTCGTATACACATTCTACCTCAACTTTTCAATTGCCATTTCTTGTCAGCACCTAGGTTGAGAATTTGGTTTTATTTTTGGTGGTGACTTAGTCAATTTTTTTCTAATTATAGATTATTATTTTGGTGGTGGGGGTCACAATAAAAAGAAAAGTTGCTGGCTATTCCATATACTTTAATTTAATAAAAAGTGAACACTGCCATACCTACACAATTTATTAATTTAACTTGCAATGTGGTTTCATTAATAACCTTACAAACTTTCAGGGAGACTGAAAAACAGAATAAACACAGCTGAACAAGTCAATCCCTCTAAGCTTTCCGCCTTCTACTCTTGATGTTTAGATCACATATTGAAGTATTTTGAGTTTTGTACATGTTAACATGTAGAAGTGAAGCAGTCTGTCTGTAAAACTCTGATGGATAATTACTTTCCTGAGCTCCTACTACACCCTACTTGAACATTCCTGATTTCAGTTAATTTAAAGCCATTTACTGCTGTTCCAGTAGCCAAATTTCTAGCCCAAGAACAGCACACAAAGTAGGTATGGGGAACAGTTCAAAGTGATCACACACAACACTTTACTAAACTGCAGGAAAATAAGGGGAAGGGATTGTTCCATATGGTAAGGTTAAGGTCCTTGTATCAAACAGAAAAACTGAACAGTTGAAAGGTTTTCAATTGA
>NW_005054411.1:1911526-1923388 GCF_000277835.1 Geospiza fortis
GTTATGTGCTGAGATTCATTTATTATGCACTACACTAAGCTAGCATTTTCATAAAACCAAGAATTACATATCTCAAGTGACACAACTCAAACTGTTCAGTGGCAAAATTTGAAATAAACCCCCAGAAAACTACCTCCTCAATACACTTTACCATTTATTATATTGCAGTCCAGTCTGTATTAGACACTATTGTCATGGCTATCAGTTCCATCAGAATTCATAACACAAATTTTTCACTTCCTATATCCCAAAACATCATGAATAATACCAGTTATTCACTCCACAGATTTCATTCCTTACATTTTTATTGTCTGGCTTGGTCTTTGTCATCTTGCAAACTGCTTTTTTAACATCTGTTTTTACACATTAAACACACACAATTGTCAGGAAAAATAAAAAATAGTAGAAAAGCTGCATTCACAGACAGACACTCAAGAAAAACTTTAAAGGAAGTAAAAAGAAAAGTCTGCCCTTAGTCAAAAATTTCACCCTCATAGACACCAAGTCTGTAGTTTCTATGACATAAATAGTAAAAACAGCTCCATTATTCCCAGGTCATCCAATGATTCAGAGAATTTGCCACCTTGAGAATCATTGAGAATCTCTTATTATTGCAGAATTCAGAGTTTGAATTTGTTCAGTTAGACATGGAGACTCTGCAATTGATAGAGAAGTAGAACAGTAAGGCCTCTAAAACTTAATTTGAGAACCACTATTCTAGATGGCAACGACACTTAAGTAATTCACCTCAGCCTTCTGCTACTGTTTATAGTCTTTGATATTTGTTTTCTTTTCCCTGCATGCAGAGTGTGTGAATGCAAGAGCAAACATACATTAACGAAGTTGTATGCAAAGTGATTGCTTAATCATGGAAACATCAGCATAATGGGACAAAAGATGAAGTGTCATCCGGAAGAGTCATACAAAAAAAAACAGTGGATAACTTCCCAAAGGGCCTTAGTCTACCAAGTTACTTCTTTTAATTACATTTGGCACCTATTGAAAAAGCACATCCTAGTTCACATGAAATCACATATTTAAGTCTCCTTTTAGTATTTTGTTCTATTCTGGTATTGTTTTTCTTTGCATTATAACATGTCAAAAGATTGAATGTTTTCTTCTACTCTTACTCAATATCCTAGAAATTGCTCAGTGACAAAACCCAAAAATATCTTCCTTCCAAGAACATCTTCCACAGCAATTCTTAAAAGGAAAAACAACAAAAGAAAAACCAAGAAGTAATACTTCCCTCCATATACATTTTCAACTCATCATCACCACTAAACATTTGATGTTACAACAAAGACAACAGATCTTTAAGACCAGACCATAAAATACACAGACACAATTATAACAATTCTAAAGGAAGTTTTAATGTTCTACATTAGTTCAGTATACGTTATAAATCTAAGTAAATTTATCTAAATGCTAATTTCCACATTTGAAATTAAAGCCTTCTTAGGAAAAAGGCATTTCTCATTTTCAAAGGACAAAATGAAACCTAAATGGCTAGGTGAGGCACTGCTTAGTTGTACTCAACATAAAAACATTTAAAGTACAAAGCACAAGAAAATAATGCCATATACTTCTTTCTAAATTAAATAAAAATTTAGGGACAGAAGCTATATTAGGAATTCAACTGATATCAATCTACTGACATTGTGACCTCTTGAAACTTACTCAAAAACTAAAATTCTTCTGAATAACATAAATTCATTACAGAATAAGGAAATAGCTTCCAACACAGCTAAATATTAGTAAAATTAATTGTGATATTTCCTGTACAGTTCTTATCACTTGACAGTTACTGCTGTTCTTTTCAGACAGGACGGGTCCAAGTATTGAAATTTAGTCAAAACCCCTAACTTCTTTTTCCAAAACGTATTAGAAAAGGATTCAAGAATTGCTTTGTTCAAAGAATAAAACTAGGCACAATAAAAATAGAATGGGTAAGTTTCCTAAATGGCTTAAATATTATCACCTGAAGTTATATAGTCTTTTAAAGAATCCATCATTCTGTCCTTCATCTCATTTTCCTTTGCCAGCAGAAGCAGATATGGAGAGTGGAGATACGCCTTTAAACAGTACATGTAAAACTTTTACATGCTGACTTATCAGATCTAGTGAAATTTTTAAACATTTAATGGCATACCATTCAATAAAAATGAAAGATTTATTCTCTTCTCCCTCCCTGCTTTCTTCTAGTACAAATGTCTGATTTCATACTCTGCATAAAATGTATTTGTTTTAACATGAATAAACATTCAGTCACAGTTCAGGGCTTAGCCACCAACACCCAAGTGAAAAAGCTGTTTTGCCTTTGTGGAGCCAAGGAAGTATTGCCCAGCCTCAGCCCACCCTGTGAGGAGCTACAGATCTGCCACTCAGTCAAGCCACAGGCACTATTAGTTCAAATTCAGAGATGCATGTTCCCCTCAACCCTACTTCTTGTGGAGGACTCTGGAAATACAAAAAAGCTATTGAGTACTGAGAAAATGGTCTAATTCTTCCTCACATTTAAGGGTACACCACAGAAAAATGGAGGCTGGCAGTGAAGCCTGACTAGGTCAGGCAGAACGTTTTCAGCTAATAAATTAAAATGCATTTTACCTGTGACGTAAGTGACCACATTAAGAATTCTCTCCACCACTCCATTCATCAAGCAGCAACCAAACAGGTCCAAATAAGAAAGAAAATTCCCTGTTCTATGCAAAGAAGCACATGCCAACGTCCATGCTCAATCCTTTTAAAAAACAAAAAGCCTTAGGGCCATAAATTTTTATCATCCAAGGGTAAGTTTACCAGAGGAGAAGCTCAAGTTAATGGAACTGTGCCTGTATACAGCAGCCAAGCAGCTGACCTCCATTAACTCTGCTACTTCAAAATATGCCTTCAGAAAAAACAATTGCCATGTAAATACAATGGCTCCTTGCATCCACATACAGCTGTGGTTTGTTCATGGCAATCATTTCAAAATAATAGACTCGCTGGGTAAACATTAATATGGTGTATCTTAGGCAGTGATCAAGTACTTCAGACGGAAGGGAGCTCATCCCTGTGAGTCAGGTTCCATGGCATCACAAATCTTCTCCTGGTGTTCTGACCAAAATAATTCACTTCCTTCTGAGCAAAAGCCAAATTAAAGCCTTGCACTGAAAATGACTAAGTACACTTAAAATAGGACTGAATAACAAAGAATCACTCTTTCTTCCTCCTTCCATTTTGCCCAAGTATCCTATACTCTGAAGTTAAAAAAATAGAGAAAGCCCTAGATTTAGCAGTTTGTCTCAAAATAATTACAACTCATCTTGGGAATACAACATATTTTGTCAAATATATTTTTTATTAATTATGATTTAACAAGCTATCACATTTCTTTTTTTTTAAGGCATGTCATTTCTAGACATTCCAAAAATATGGATGTAAGTGCATGCAGTTACGCAAGCTTAATACCAGGATAAAATTTTTCTACTTGTACATTGTAAAAAGGGAAGAGAACACAACTAAAATATACCAAACGTTGTTTACTGTCTTGATTATTTAGCAAGCAGTTACTTTTACACACAACTGCTTTTCAAAACTCCATACTACATATTACTTATAGTTTATCTCAACCATGACATCCAGAAATTCCCTTTGATACAAAAATATAAAAATTAGGAGTTTAAATTATTACTTCCCTCTGAAACAAAGTTTATTTAATAAAAACAAAGATATTTGGAAGGGGTAAAAAATGCATACAGTACATATCAATTAACTGTCTGAAATAACTTTTAATATTTCACAAATGTAAGGATAGAATTTTTTCCTAGGCTTACAAACGAGTATACAAAGAGACCTGCTGATTTGCTGTGTGTCATAAAACCAAACTGAGGAACAGATAGAAATAGAACACAGTTTCCTTATTCTCACCCCAGGCCCTGTACATTATGGCATAATTACTATGGCTAAAACTATACTGCAAGCAATTTGTGGCTGACAGCAGCCAGACAGTAATTAAAGGACATAAATGAACAATGCAAATCCCACAGTGGAAGTCCCTAAAATACCTCTTTTAATCCCTAAAGAAATTTATTTGGGTTTTATCAAAATTGAAAAGGGCAACTAGAGGTTTTGTCTCCATTAAATATTGAAATAAGAAGCCTGTGATAAAGACTTTAAGGTTTAAATATTAATCATAAACAATCTGAGTCTATTCTTAGTCTACAGTTGTCAGGTACCCCAAAGCAACTCTAAGAATCTCCCCCAAGTCAATTCTATACAAACATTTCATTTTCAGAGGGGAAATACTTCAGTCCCCTGAAAAACCTGCACATGAAATATTGTACCAATACTTAGACACAGACACACCAACCCTGACCATTCCTGGGCCTTTGTTTGAGTTACAATAACATCTGACAGGGCCCTGCTCAAAGTCTTTTCCTCAGACCTGTTCTTTAGGAGCTCTGGGAATGGGTACAAGATGAAGTCATGCTCTTAGCCCATCACCCAGCACAGATGTGAGCACTCAGGAAGGAGCAAGCTGTCCAGGGCACTCCTGGAAGGCAGCTAACCTCAGCTAAAGCAGAACTGAAGCAAGCAGCTGGCCCATCACATCTTCTGCACCGTGACTGCTGGGCTGCACCATCTACTGAAGGCATTATGTCAAAGATAAAAAGAGATGCTTCCCCCACTTCAACATGAAAGTAATCTTTAAATCACTCCTTATAAATATGAAAAATTTTTGATCCCTTCTGAATCTGATGCTACAAAGGACAGCTTCTTTACTAAGTCTGAATTATTTGCTGAGTGTGGCAACAGATAAAAAGGCATTGAAGTCCATCAGTGACTGAGGTAAAAATCTGGTCTTTATTTCCTTGTGTGCAGTCAGGAATATTAGACATTCGGTGATGCATGCATCACCTTCCACAGACACACTCAAAGCCTGGAGACAAGGCAGTGTGGGGAGAGGCATCCCCACCTGATATGCCCATGTGCCTCTAAGGTCCAAGATCAGACAAGAATGACTTTAGGGAGGTTCTGTATCTCTGCTGTGGAAGACATAACCGTGTGCCACAGACCATGAGCTACAGTTTGGCAAACTCCCCTACAATTGTAAAGGGCATTCATTTCTACATAGTAATGCAAATATTCCAGATTTCCTTATCTTTCAGTCATGCCTTACATACTTCAACTTATTTATAAATTCAGTAGCTCACTACTGTGGCAAAGTGAAGATACCTTGCCTAAAATATTGAAAACAAAAGTTTACAAAGCTTTCCTTAGTTTTACTCCTACAAATTCAGTGAAGAGACACACAAATGCCCTCAAATAAAGCCCACAACATGAAATTACCCAAGAAAACTCAGTGAAAGCACTACTGAATAAAAAAGCCAAAACTGAGCCAAATGACAGCAAAAGGAGATCATAAGAGCTCAGGTGCTTCAAACACTGTCAAGGGTCACAGAAGAAACAGAAGGGCAATCTCACCTACAACAACTTCTTTCTGTCATTTCTAAAACTTCAGAAAAAGCAGGTAGCCAGTCACCAGAACAGAAACCCTTGTTCTGTATGACAAGTACAACAGAAATGCATACAATGTATATAATGTACAATACTATTGCACAAACTCTCTCACTGTAAAGACTTACACCAAAAGTAGATAAGCAAGAGGTTTAAGGTTATCTTCACACAGTATATTTACCATTACTTTTGCTGCAGTTAAATCAGTTCAAGTGTGTACATAAACCACATCCATTTCTGAAACCCTACAGTAAGAAGTTAGTTTCCATGGCAACATAGCAACTGTAGGATGCTTTGGGGGGAGGTTATTTGTTTTTAACAGATGGGGAAAAATATAATGCTGTTCTCAAGCTTCAGCTTCATTTCAGATTTGCTAATATTAAGCCTTTAGGCAGAAAGCTGTGGTAGGACTTTTTAAAATTTTATATTTTAATTGAACAGTGCAAGGCTTGTTAAAATCAGCTTAATCATGTATGATGAGACTAAGCAAGAATAGCTTCAGCAGATCACTCCTTAGGTACTTCTCATGATTTTTTAAAAAATAATTTGAAATAGTTGAAGATATTCCAAAGCTTGAAATTTATCATTAAGGCACTCCACATTTAATAAAATATATTTATTCCCATTGAGTACAGCATTAGTCATTTATCTTAGCTAGTAGAGTTAATAGCTTCAAGTGAAGAAGGCCAGGAAGTGATTTATGGTCTATACAGTGCAGATTCTGAAACAAACCTAGAAGGAGCAATGCTTCAAGAGTTACAAGTTAAACACACACCCGTGTGCACAGGCACAAACCTACACAACAACGTGCTACAATACAGTGACTGGCCTGGTAGTCAAGAGGTCAGTCTTCTTTCTAGCTGAATATGCCAACATCATGCTCATAAACACACTAACCACAATCCTATTCTTCAACCCAAGCTTTCTCAACCCCCCTCAAGAGCTATTCCCCGTCATCCTAGCCACAAAAGTTCTGCTCCTATTGGCAGGATTCCTATGAATCCGTGCTTCTTATCCACGATTCCAATATGACCAGTTAATACACCTACTATGAAAAAACTTCCTGCCACTCACACTAGCCCTATGCCTCTGACACACCAGCATGCCAATCTGCTACAGGTAGTGTCCACCTGGACTTCAGTTAGGCCTTTGATATCACGTCTTGTAAGACTGTCCCAGAGAAGCTGAAAAAGTGCAGGATGAGCCAACGGCAAGGTGGATGAAAGCTGTCTGGATGGCCAGGCCCAGGGGTTGTGGTCAGAGAGAGGTGACCAGTGGCACAAAGCCAGGCTGCTAACTGCAGGTGTATCCAGGAGTCAACATTACACAGAACCCTGTTCAACATGGCCGAGCGTACTCCCAGCAAGTTGGCTGATTGTGACGGTGGTCACAAGGGTGTTTGGGTGAAGGAAGAGACGTAGATCCTTGACTCCATTACAGAAGGCTTGATTTATTATGTTATGATATATACATATACTATACTATACTAAAAAGAAAAAGAAAGGAGAGTTTCCAGAAGCTGCTAGCTACCTAAGAAAAGTAAAGACAGAATGAATAACAAACCAGCTCTCTCGGACTGTGTCCGAGAGATCTCAATTCTGGATTGGTCATTAATTATAAACATGCAAGTTGGGCCAATCCAGACAGACTTGTTGCATTCCACAGCAGCAGATAATCTATTGTTTATGTCTTGTTGCTGAAACTCTCAGCTTCAGCAGGAAAAATCCTGAGAGGATTTCTCATAAAAGAAATGTCTGTGTGACACAAAACTGGAGGCAGTGCATCTGGGGGGAGCTCATGGGCTGCAGAAATGGGCTGATGGGAACATCCTGAAACTCAGCCATGGGGATTGCAAAGCCCTGCACCTGGAAGAGAACAAACCCAGGGACCAGGATATACAGGGAGTGGTGGCAACTACCTGGAAAGCAGCTTGGCAGAGAAATACCTGGCAGTCTCAGTGGACACCAAGTTGAACATGCACTAGCAGTGTGCCCTTGTGGGCACAATGGTACCCTGAGCTGCAAAGTATTGCCAGCAAGAGTGGTGATCCCTCCCCTCTATTCAGCACTGGGGGTGGCCCCACATGAAACAGATGAAACTGTACCTACATCAGAGCTCCAGAGGGCAACAGACACAAAAACATTGGAAAGCATCCAACAAAAGGTCACAAAGTGATGAAGGGACTGCAATGAAGAGTTGAAGACAACTTCCTGCAAAAATGCTAGTAAGCAAGGTGTAGTAACTGCATGTTTTAACAGCTTTGCATAATTACATGCTTGTCAATATTCATTGAGCATAAAACTTTTTATGACATGTAATAAATGAAAGAAAAGAAATTCTGCTGAGGTCCAACCTATGCTGGCACTGCTTTGCAGAAAGTGGCAGGGGAAAAAAATAAGATAATAGAAGCAGAACCCAATGTCCTTGGGTTGGAAGGGACCTTAAAGATTATACAGTTCCAACTCCAAGAGCATATGTAGGCATGCCACCCACTAGACCAGGTTGCACAAAGTCCCCTCCAACTGGGCCTTGAACACTTTCAGGGATGGTGAATCCACAACTTCACCAGCCAACCTGTTCCAGTGACTCACGACCTTCTGAGTAAAAAAAAATATTTTAAACATCTAATCTAAATTTCTTACCACTTTAGGCCATTCCCCCTTTCCCTAACACTATCTGCTTGTGTAAAAAGTCACTCTCCCTCTTTTTTCTAAGCCCCCTTTAGGTAGTGGAAGTGACCCCAAAGCCTTGTCTTCTCCAGGCTGAACAACTCCAGCTCTCTCTGCCTGTCTATGTAGGAGAGGTGCTCCAGCCCTCTATCCATATTCATGGCCCTCCTCAGGACCCACTCTAACAGGTCTGTTTGGTGCTGAAGACCCCAGAGCTGGCTGCAGCACTTCAGGTGGGGTCTCAGCAGAGCAGAGAACATCCAAATCCCCTCCCTTGACCTGCTGCCCACAGTGCTTTTGATGCAGCCCAGGATGCATTTGGCCTTCAGGGCTCTGAGCACGCACTGCTGGCTCATCTCAGATTTTCAGCCATGAGAATCCCAAGTGCTTCTCTTTTGGGCTGCTCTGAATGTCTTCTCCCCATCTGTACAGGGCAGTAATTTTTCTTCAATTATATCCACTATATTTGCTGAGGTAAATGGATACTTTAAACATTTAAGTTCTACTATAATTCTGGAAAAAAGGAAAGCAAACATCACTTTGCTTCTAGAGTAGATCAAAAATTTAAGACCACTTCCACCCTTCATAAGAAGAGTTTTAGATTATAACATTAAGCACTGTCTACTCTAAAAGAACCATTTTTCCCTGCAAAGAATTTGTAGAAAAAGAGACTGGCATTTATTCCTCCATAAGATAAAGGCGCTCTGATATCTTACAGAAATATTGGCACAGATTAATAAATCCAGACAGGATAGATCTTTAACAAGGCTCATCTCTATCACAATTCCTCTTTTTAAAATAGAAAGGCCCTACTTCATTTTGTCAATCATTTGAATCATCATGAGCACAAACAAGTCCAGTACAAAAAAAAAAAAAAGACTGTACTATATGTATATTGACACAGCAAGAAATGCTAGACACATTGGAAAAAAAATCACTACAACTGGTTTTGAAAACTATCACATAGCTGTTTATTCTCTGCATGGAGAGAAATGGAGACAGTTTAATGATAAAAAAAGATCTCCAAGCTCTTCTTCCAGGAGTTTTAGAAGCAGTCATTAAAATTAACTGAGAAGCCTGAGTCTTTGTATCTTGCAGTAATTATTTCTTTTCACTAGCTTGCTTTTATGAGTTAAAGTGTTTTTGATTAACATTACATTCATTAATATAAAAAAACCTATTTAGGCAGGAATGAAATTGTCTGCTAATTAAGAGAAGCTGCCAATTAAATTATAACACTTCATCAAAACTACTTGTTAAAATAATATATCTACTTGAAGTTACACCAATAATTTTTCCAAGGATACGGTTTTTACTATACATTTATATCTATGAATTATTAAAAATAATCAATTGCTTATGAAAATAAAAGTACTTGGGATTGTGTCTATGGAAAAAAGACAAAGTTCTTCCCTCTTTTACTCTGGTTTAGGTAAGGTCAAGTAACTTCACTAGTATTACTTCAGGCTGACATTAAAGAACAATATTCACCACTTCCACACCCAGATGCATTGAGACTAGCTGAAAACTGTCACAGTTTTTGGTGTCATGCGAAACATGGAAAGATAACCACTTCTCACAAGAGTGAGACAGCCCCTTGGAAATCTTTTTTGTCTTCATGTGCCAGACAGCCTTGAAGCTTGACAAAGGCACTAACCTACTAAACTCCCTGCTAGCCCAGGATAGCAGTCCTCCAAAATTTTACACTGCATGACACTCAAAAACCTCTGCCCATATACATGTGTATTGTCTAGTCAAGTATGCAGCAAATGTTAAACTAGAATTAATTATTTGGAGTTTATAAAAGTGCTTTGATGACGTATTCAAAGTGTTCTCAAGTTCAAGCCTAGAGTTCTCACATCATGACTTGGGAGGTTTGCATTTCTGAACTTATTCTCAGCAATTACCTGGTGCAGCCTCAAGTTATACACTGGTTGACAGAGCTCAGATAGCTCTCAAAGCACACTTTACATCAATCCACTAATGTTTTGTGACTGCAGGTCAAAGAGAATTCATATTGAACATAAGTGTGGTCATTTTAAGGCATAAAACTGGGTATGAATGGGGGGTGGAGACATCAAGACCACAATAAAGGCCATTACTTGTGTCACAGGAAAGCCTGAAATCCTTGGGACTTCAGCATGTTAAGTACTAAATTTATTTCATGATAGCATTAAAGCCACCACTATTGATGTCCTCTAGGAACTCTAAAACCTATGACATGAAAATAATATCGTGTACTTAATTTGAAGCCTTGTACATTTTTGCATCAAAGGATATTGCAAACACTTTTCTCAGTACATGCAGGTATTAGGAAAAACTTCCTTTGCAGCTCCTTTCCACCACCTTCCAAGTTGGTACTGAGAGGGTCTGAGGGACAAGAGGTACATCTATGTCTCAGCACTTGCCAGGCAATCAGAAACTTAAGCAACAGGAGTCTGTCTCCATCAGACCTGGGCTCCTGTACATGCACCAGAGGGATGAGAGTATGTGGATGAAAAAGAACCAAACAGGTTAGAACAAGGAGTCCTGGACAGGCATCTGCCCATTTGTCTGTTCTCACTTCCTCTCCTGAAGCTCCAGCCTGAGTTGCTTCTGCTTTTTTAATTCCAAGCTTTGACTTCCTCAAATCAGTCTCATTGTCTTCTTGTCACCAGCTCTCTCTGCAGCAATCTACTGCAAGGCATGGAGCTTGAAGAGGAGAGCTGGAAACAAGGACATAAGCTGGGAATCAACTGAGGAAGATGTTAGAAAAGAGCTGAGCACACCTGCTTAGCTCAGGCTGCAAAAGGCAGTAGCAATCCAGGAGAACACAACATGCCTGCACAGAGCACAAACCAGAGCATCCACATTCTCAGCCTGGCAGTGCCAGCTGTACATAATCTCATCCCCACTGTTCCCTACTTTAAAATAGCTAATAATGAGGCTTCTGATAAACTACAAACAGGTGACATTCCTAATTCAATTATCTTCCCACATCCATGGGCTTAGGCAGAGTTAGAAAACAGCCAAAGGCAGACAGCTCCCATATAGTCAGTCCTTCCCCACAAATCCTACTTCTGTTGCCCCCAAATCTTCTCTCTCAAATACTTTCCCTGACAGTTTCAAGCTCCCATTCTTACATGTCTGTGCTCTGGCTTCATCCTACCAAATTCAGGGGTTTTCCACCATTTTTCCTCTTCTGTCTGTTACTGCTTTGTATGTCCAAACTATGTGCAGAGTATAACAAAGTAATGATGTAGCTAATAAAAAAGTCTCAAGGGAGGTGAAACACCTAAACTTCAACAGTGGTGCACTTCAAGGGCTCCTTTTATCTATCACTTTCAGAAATAACTGTTTCATGTTAGAGATAACTGTTGAGTGTTGCTCAAAACCAACAGACTTTTCATGTTCCTGTAACTACAGGGAAAAATCTCTAATTTCCAAGTCAAATGGGAGAACTAACAGGTTTTTCATATAAATGCTTAAGGACACAATATCAGGGCTATCTGAAGCACAGGATAGTGTTAGCACCTTAAAAAACCCAAGGAAAATATGAAATTAAAAATATTTAAAGTAAACTATTACTTTTACAAAAGCAGGTGCTTTTGCAGGGGATATATTGAACCTATAAAGGATTTCTAAGATTATTGTAACAATTCTAGAAATATATGGAAGTACTGTTGTCAGGAAATAATTCTGGTCCTGCTGA
>NW_005054411.1:1923421-1943790 GCF_000277835.1 Geospiza fortis
CATATCAAGCAGAAATACCATTAGGATATGAATACATTTTAAAAATACCTTAGAATAAGTGGACATTTTTGAAGAAATTCCAATTTTCCTTTGTCCATTTTTCCATCTGCTTGCTCACCTCCCAGCAGCTGACAAGCTTCTAATCTGACTGACAGCAATGGGTAATAAAAGTTTGGCTCCTTTTAGGAACTACAGGTCTGTCTGTCAAGAAGTCTGCCTTTGTTAACAAGGCCTTTCTAGGTCCACACTTTAGAGAAGCTTAAATGCTGACCCAAAATCAATAACTTGACAGTACCATTTCCTTTTATTTTGCAAAAAGTATTTCCAAACACATCAGCCCCTCTTCCCCTCTGAGATGGGTTGACTCTGGCTGGAGGCCAAGTGCCAACTTCAGCCACTCTATCATTCCCCTTCTCAGCTGGACAGTGCAGAGAAAATAGAACAAAAAGCTTGTAGGTCAGAGTAAGGACAGGGAGAGATCACTCACCAATTGCCATCACGGGTAAAACAGATTTGACTAGGAGAAAAATTCATTCAATTTATTACCAATCAAATCAGAGTAGGATAGCAAGAAAAAAACCTGAATCTTAAACACCTTCCTCCCCACTTTTCCCAGGCTCAATTTCACTCTCCGTTTTCTCTATCCATTCCCCCAGCAGTTTACGAGGACTGGGAAAGGAGGCTGCAGTGAGTTCACCACATGTGGTCTCTGTTCCTTCCTCCTTGGGGAGAAGACGCTCACACATTTCCCCTGTTCCAGCATGGGGGTTCCTTCCACAGGAGACAGTCCTTCACAAACTTTTCCAGAGGCTGCAACTCTTCAGCAACTGCTCCAGTGTGGGTGCCTTCCATGGGGTGCAGTCCTTCAGGAACGCACTGCTTCAGCAATGGGGCCCCCACAGGGTCTCAAGTCCTGCCAGCAAACCTGCTCCAGCACAGAGCTCCAGCTCCTCTCTCCACAGGGTCACAAGTCCTGCCAGGAGCCTTGTGGAGCCATGCTCCCACATGGGCTTCCCACAGGACCACAGCCACCTTTGGGCATGCCCCTGCTCTGGCATGGGCTCTTCCATGGGCTGCAGGGGGATCTATGCTCCACTGCGGACATCCATGGGCTGCAGGAGGACAGCCTGACTCAGCAGGGTCTGCATGGGAATGCTGTGGGACCTGGGGCAGCCCTCCTTCACTGCCCCTGGAGTCTGCAGAGCCCTTCCTCTCATGTAATCTCTCTTCTCTCTCTGGCTACAGCTGCTGCCATGTAGAAACTTTACTGGTGTTAAATACATTATCCCAGCAGCACTACCACCAGCACTGGCGGGCTCAGCCTTGGCCAGCAGTGGGTCTGTCTTGGAGCTGCCTAACATTGGCTCTGTCAGACAAGGGGGGAGCTTCTGGCAGCTTATCAAAGATCCACCCCTGTGCCACTAGGAAAACCTGACCACCCAAACCCAATCCACCATGCCCTCAACAAAATGTTGGCCATTCACACTGAAGGCCATCTGCTACAGCAAAACTAATTCACGGATGATTTATTCATGCACTGAAGACTCTTCTGGGTCTTGAGAGCAGCTTGAGAACCAAGACCACTCTCTCTCCAGACTACACAAAATTATCAGTAGCTCATGTATAGCACATTCACATCACAGTTAATGTGCCACAACAAAGTCAGTTGTCAAATCCTTAAGCCAGGCTAAATCTCAGTCTCTTTCTCCAGTGGCACTGTCTGGAGAATACCAAAGAGAATATTGACCCTGTTTCTTCTTTCTATAACTTAACAAGGTAGGGAATAAAACTGTCCCAAACCCCGATGCTACTACACCTAATTGCTTTTGACATTGATAGCATCTCTTATCCAAATACCTGACTGAAATAGTTAAAGAAAAAAAAAGACAAAACAGGCATTGCATCACAGAATTTCCAGATCTGTGCATTTGTTTTGAGAAACAAGGCCTTAAATTAGGCATAAAAACATTACTTGGCTTTATGTTGATCAGTTACAATATACATTTGAAAGCAAAATGTTTGTTTTTCCTCATTACCTTTTTAAACTCTTCCTAGCAGATATGTATTGAAGTCTATCCAGGCTAAAGCCTGAGTATGGTGAACACCCAGCCAGTTAAAAAAAGAAGTAAATCTCTGCAGAGCTTGGATCTTCTACCAACACTCTCTAAAATATATCAATAAAAGCTGTTATTCGTTATCCTAATCCAGATACTACCACTTCAGACTTGCACTGGCACATTGCTGGCATATAACAATCCACTACTCATCTGGACACTATTGTGAACAGAAAAATAATCTACATTTGACACAAAAAAACCCCAAAAAACAAACAGCTGACAGCATGTGATTTGCACAAAACAATAATAGCAAATGCTTCAAAGAGGTAATGTTTTCCTTAACCCGTCTTTATAATATACAGTGCTTTACCACTTGGGAAGCAAAAAACTCTATAAACAGGATGCACAGAAATCTTCCCCTGTATCAGATGACACCAAGCTAGACATTTATCCCTACACTTGGTTCTGAATGCTCACAAGTAACTAAAGAAAATTGTTCCCATGTGTATTGTTTAATTGCACTGTCTTTCTAATATGCTGAAAGCAGAATACTAGATACTAACTGGTAAATGTTGAACTGGTTTGTATTTTCTTGTAGGAATCTTTTGTGGAGTTTTGCTTTGGATTTGTTTTTGGTTTTGGTGGTTTTTTTACAAAGTTATATCATGTTGTTTTACTTGTTCCATGGTAGATTCTTTTACAAAGAAAAGCAGGAAAGCAAAGAAATGAATGAACGCTGTCTCTGAAGCTCATCTTTGGTACCCAAGAGATAAAAATCAAAAGAGAATATAAATATTTACTGTAGAAAGCTTGAGAGTGGGAGCTCAATTATTCCACTTTGGTTAAATAAATTATCAAAACCAGTAAGATATGCTCAAAGAATTCTTAATATTTCTTAATATTATCAAAACCAGTAAGATATGCTCAAAGAATTCTTAATATTTCGTAATATTTGAAGCCTCTGTAGCATGACAGCTTAAAGGAAGTTCAGTTTCTTGACAACACTGACTCACCTGAACTGGGGCCCTCATGACAATCCTCTAGGATGTCAGAGGGACCTGCAGACACTACAGTGGCAATCCAGCAAACATCCCAGCCCCACACCTACACAGAGCTCATGCAGACCCTCAACATCTCTCTCACAGCAGAGTCTGCACAACCACATCCTGATGCCAGATCCCCTGGTTTTAACACACCAGATACCTTCTCAAATGGTAGAACATGTAGACTTTCCAACCCAGGCTCTTTGCCTCCCAGACCAAAGTTCCCACTTCAGCATTGCCAAGTGACTAATCTGTCTAACAAGTAATACTGCCACATTACAAAAATCACACTCATTCAGACAATGCTGCAAGTATGTGCATAGCTGACTATATTTAGATCAGATTCACAGCCAGTGCCTGCTCAGTTCACTCTTTTCTCCTGCCTAAACCATCAGCAAAAGACAGTCCAGGTAGTCAAGCCACCTTTGGAAAAATTACATCTACTGTATGTATTACAGAATGCAATGGAAACAAACACCAAAACAGAAGTGAGAGTTCACCAAGCATTTTCACAGTGTCTGTAGTACCTTCCTATTTCACTCTACCCACTCCACTAGACCAAGCCTGTGGGAAAACCAAATGCAGCCTTAAGATGCAATAGAAAAAAGTAGGAGACAACTTTTTCCCTTGACTGATGCATTTTTAAAGTGCAAGATAAAAAACAATCCATTGGCATTTACACTGAAACCAGAAGTAATTTATGATTTTTCTAGTTTAAAATTTAGTGCACCCAAATCACTGCATCATGGTTATATGTCTTGACAAAAATGGGACAAGAACTTTAGAAACCACCAGCAGCATTTAACGCATGAGAAGCCACAGAACAGCCACCCATTTTTCCTTTAGTTTCCATCATCCAACCACAGACGTAACTCCTGAACGATCTCAGCTATGTCAGATGAAACAAGTACACAAGCTTTCAGTCAGCAGTGCTAGCCTGCTTTTCAGAGTGCTGCTTTACAAACCAGGCACTGAGGTCATGTAGTCTGGATGTAGCCAATGAGCAGATCAGTAGATGTGGGAATGTAACTCACTACTGAAGATTCCTCGTTCAGTGCTCCAGTTACACTGGGCTATTAAGGGATTCATAGTCAAAAGCATTTACCATTAGGTCTCAAAGATACATTTATGGCCACTGTTTCCTTTTTACCAGTTTTACATAATAATAATATATGAACAAAAACAAAGAATTTAAGCTGCCTCTTTGGACAGTTAAAGGAATATCCACATGCTCCAACAGCACATCCTGGATGTTTTTCCACTGAGGACAGCCACCAGGCTCATGCACAGCAGGAAAGCTACAGTGAGAGTGAGCACAATTACACAGCTGCCACTGAGTCTTGCAATCCAAAGTGTAGGACCATGGTTGGGGAAAGCAAGCATGGAGCTGCAGAAGGCATCATCCTCTGCTCTTTTCCAACAAGCCCACGCTTGAATGGCTGATGAAAACTCAAATGACTACAAGAGTCACAAAGACACCCAAGTGGTCTACAGTACAGACCTCACAATTTGATTTCTTTTTATGAAAGGCAATGATGAGATGCCAGAAAACGAACAAAACCTACATTTGCAAAGGGAATGGAAAAACAGAAGCAGGTGGTCAAGTAGCTAAGCTGGCAGAGCATTTGGATGGCAGCCGAATGGCCTGAATTCAGTCTTCAGTAAGGTCACCAGTGTCTTCCACTACACACACAGCTGCACGACTTGAAAATTTAGATCATATTTGTGATAAGAAAACAGAAAGCACTTTCAAACATATATTTAGGATTTCAGAAGTTAACTATGTAAGAACAGACATTTAAAACATTCAACTACAATTATTAATTTTTTATTAAACATGTATTATTTTCAACAAAAAAGGCCATCAGACAAACTCTATAGGCATTCATCACACTTCTGCTGCACAGTTCATGATGATACAGACTCAACTCTTATCACTCTCTGCCACAGCCCCTTGTGATGATATTCTGAGCAGTACTGGTACACATGTACTCACACATGCTTGCTGTGTTTTCTAACCAAGAGTGCCTGCCAGCAGACTGAAGGCTCACTCTACACAGAAGCCTAACAAAATTTTTAAAAAAAGAATTTGAAAGGAAAAAAGAATCCGGTAGTCAACCTTAGATTAACAAAAAAAAAAATCAGCCACTCATCACTTCCTACACTTCTGAACAAATACATACTCTTCATTTTATGTAATAAATAGTATTTTTTTAGTACACAAGTTCTACTAGTCTGTATTTTACTGAGGTGAAGTGAGGTGACAATACAGGGAATGCTAGTGTATTGTACAGCAAACAAAGCATTTCTTTTAAAGCCAAGTGAACATGTAATTTAATCAAGATAACTTCCAAGTGGTGAAACCATACTTAAAAACTAATTCAAACTTGATTCCCAGCAGATACAGGACACTGACAGAATCCACTACCTTGGTAAAAAAGCATGAACATCTTACAGATAAGATCTGCAGTGTCTAATTCTTTCTACATCTACCACTGTCTGTCATTTGTAGGTCACACAGTGACTGAATCCTCAAGTTGCAGCTGAATGCTGCCCATTCCCAGCAAATTCACCAGCACCTCAGTGGCCAGAGCACATAATACAGAAAACAGCATCATCCCCTGAGCTCTCAATTCAGTCACTTCTTTGATCACAATTAAGTATTGAGCCAAAAGTTTCCAAGCAGCCTTCTGGAAATGAGAAACTGTGTATTTTCAGGAACAGTTTGTTCAGATAGCAGGGAGCCCTGAGCCAGAGGACGAGGACTTTTGATTAGCCCAAAGCTCATTAGCAACATTCAAGAATCTCTCAGAGTCGTTATCTAGCAAACTAAAACCTGCATGACCTACAAACTAAGATAAAGACAACTGATTACAGAAAGCTGAAATCTGAGGTCCCTACCTAAAACCACAGAGCTAACATGATTCCATGAGAATTCAAGCTGAATCAAGTACTGCAAAATCTTGACATGGTCCTGTTTCTGAAGTGTACTTTAGTAGGATCCAGTTAGCACCAGAAGTAATCTTATGTATATGGTTTCCAAACCATAATCCCTGACAAGCACATCATCCAGAAACACTTCCCAGATCTGCCTCCCCCACTGTTTTATTCTGCAAGTTTTGCAGCAAACCTTAATTACAACTTCCCTTCTGGAAAGGCAGGCAGCAGATGCCACAAAACAGGCCATCAGTGGAGCATAAAAATGTTCTTACAAACTTTCCCGCACTTTAATATATTTTTCTGACTTTCACTATAGTCATAACTCCTTACTCTGTGTCTGACTACCAGCTTTTTCCCCTGTAAGTTCATTAGTAAACCCTGATAAAACCACATGGCAGTTCTGACCTCTCTGCCCCTGCCTGTCATTTCACTTGCACTCCATAATCCCTCTTCCAGTCTCTTCTGAAACCCAGTACCTTCAATTTTCTTCTGGGTCTGCCAAACCTAAATTTGTAGGCACATGTGTCAAAGTCCCCCTTCATTTCCAGTTGATACTGCTACAATGACCTACATCCATATTTACCCAAAAAGCCCTTCCAAAAATACAAATAAAATACACACTTAACATAACTGTTTTCAGGTCACATACATCATTAATTATAGCAGTTCACCTTTGCAAGGTTAACATGCAAACAGTGTCTAGGTAAAAAGCAGTTTGCAAGTAACCACAAAACAATTAGAATTAGGTCTTTGTCTGTATCTCCACACAGCTGTGCAGGTAAATTTCTTTTTCACGTTATGAGAAACTTAAGCTTATTTTGCCTGAAATTGGCTTTGTACAGAAAGTACAAAAAACATCATATTTGGGAGAAGCACATGGGTAAATTAAGCAGGGGGAAGGGCAGAAGTTCTGCTTCTAAGTCATTATTGTAGGAGACGTTAGAAGAGCCAAGTGCCAGCAAAGCCTGCCAAGTGCTATTCACCCACTCACCAGTGTATAATGCTGCCTTGAGGAGAGCTTGACATGACATTACAAAGCAAATTCTATGAAATTCTGCTCCATCTCTAAGCTTGGGGAATTCGAGGTATTTAAATCAGGTATGCTATGCTGTTTGTGTGCTGCAACATTTCACAGTAGCAGTGTCAGCGTTTCAGGGCCGTATCTGAAGCCCCAGCATTCCTCTCACCTCCCCAGGGCCCCCGTGACATACCACAGGCTGCAGGAATGCCTCATATGTTCATTAAGTCAACATCCATACAGAACACAAATTTCTTTGTAGCTAGCACAAAATAACTAATACTAGGAAAAAGTAAAAGTGTTTTATGGCTGAACTACGCACTGATGAATTTCTGGAGGTAAAGTTCTCTAGAGAGGAAGAAAAATGACTGCATCATGGAATTAAACAGTATCTAGCCTTTGTAACTAAAAAGAAGCCAATCAGACCTGCCCAAACAGCTTTCCTATTAAATATAGATCTGAGGAGACCAAGCTATTCCTTTCAAAACCACTTTTGTATTTCATCATGAAGTTGTCTTTGTATCTAATCTTCCATAAAGATATCATCGACCAAACACTTCCTTTTGCAAACTGATAGGGCAGAGTTGTTTAAAAAAACCAAAAAAGTAACATGCATACAGATGAAAAGGCTAAGGGTTATCTAAACTCTCTTTGCAAAAAGCAAAAGGAACACCAATGCCTGATAACTATTTGCCCCTAAAATTTTAAAGGTACTTCAACAAATCAAGACTTCA
Organism: Geospiza fortis; assembly: GCF_000277835.1. NCBI lineage: Eukaryota > Metazoa > Chordata > Aves > Passeriformes > Thraupidae > Geospiza > Geospiza fortis. The sequence goes on from NW_005054411.1 coordinate 1,931,214, forward strand.
TGAGAAAAGTAAATATTGACATTTTCAGACAAGTTACATATTTTAAGATCACACTATAGAACTCTTTATAAACAGAACCCTGGATATGAGCCAAACAACAATTATCACACATATGATAGCTCCTTTTTTCTCCTCCTCCCCTCCCAGTTCATTGTGGTAGGGCTGAACAGCAGGGACACGCAAATTCAAAACCTTGTGTGACAACTGGTCAAAAGCACACTTAATAATTGAAGTATCACAAGCAAGGTGACTGACAATTTGAGGAAACTGAGAAAAAAAAATATCCACAGTTTATGTATCACATTCCAATGCTTATTCTCATACATTTCTGTACATTAAACACACCCACTCCCAGAGGGTGTTTCAGATTTTTAAAATGCATATAACACAGTAAAAGTCAGTTCATAACTAGACTAATTTAAAAGGGGAGAAGACACTGAAGAAAATGCCTCCAGTATGATGCTACATATGTGATGCCCCAGCTTTATAGCTACCATACTAGAAAAGTCATGAGGATGCTGTTTTGTATTTAACAGACACTGAGAAGTCTGGTACCCATAGATCATAGCCAAATCAAACCATTCCTCCTGTGCTGAAGGTTCTTGTTATGTATCCAAAACTTACTTTGGTACAAAACAAACAATGCATAATTAACCAAAGAGTATTTTCTCTAAGCTTGAGTCGTAGTTTTCAGACCTAAAAAACTGACAGCCAGAAGTGAGACAAATGAGCTCGGGGACAACAGAGCCAGAAGGGAACATGACTGTGGCCCAGGCACTCCACTGATGGTTTCCAGGAGAGCTAACACAGAAATAGCCACAGTAAAGAAGAAAGGGACAAGAATAGCAGAGATAGTTGGAAGAAGAAACTGCCAAGGCCCCTTCCTCAACTTTGTTCCCCAAACTATGCTGACTGAAGAGACAATGGCAATGCTTAAGAGCCATCATTCTGGAGAAGCAGCAGTTTTCATTCAAGCTCTTATAACAACCACATTATTCTATGTCATCATTATAAAATATTTATTATAAAGTATTTGTATAACATCAAAAATTTTATTGTGAAATTGTCAAATATAAAATATTTTTATTCTATCAGGCAGAACTGTTAGTTTTTTCTTTTGCATATTTTGATTTCGAAAGTACCTTATGTTTACCTGCTTAAGTTCTGAATGCAGCAGTAGGACAAAGACTTCTCATAACTATGTTAGAAGTATGACATCTCTGCTCATTTTATTTTACTGTGTTATTTACATCTCACAGGACTCCTGATGTACATTTACCAGTTCTCAGTTCTGTTGCTTTCTACCTTTTTCCATAAGTTCTGCTCCATGGCATAATTTGACTAGTTTTACATCCACAAAATTAAAATTACATCTTTAGAGTTTTTATTTTCTGATCTTGTGACACTCAAATTATTTTAGCAGCCTGCTAAGAGCTCACAAAAATAAATCTCAACTTCATGTCCAAAACATGTTTGGACAGTCCTGCTTGTTGCAAGGAAGACAAAATTTGAGATTGTAAAAACAGGTAGTTGCTCAGAAAGTAGCCTCTGGAATAAGAAAGCACTTACTGTGCTTGGCAGAAACTTAAAATGTGTAAGAGTTTTATAACTAACAGTGGATTGTGTAAACAAAACACACATGAATCCAGACCAAACAGCTGGATAAGATGACATACAATTTATCTGTCAGTTTGTTACTTGCTCCTGCCCCATGAAAAGTGTGATATATTCTTGATAGGCCAACTAAATTCCTCATTAGGCTGTAGCTTTCTGTTACACCTCATCTGATGTGCCTGCAGGCACAAGCAGAGCACTGGGGTCCTGCCATCCTCTGCACTCCCAGCTGCACCCTCCCTCACTTCTCCCCCATCCTGGCACACCACTTTGGCAGACAATCCAAACCCAGCTAGAGGCGCTGATGCAGTGTAAATACCTCCCTGCCAAAAGAAGTGATTAGTTTCAGCCAGATCAGCTCTCTCAATTGCTCATCAGAGAAGCTGATACAAAGGCACAGGGGGAAGCACATGGCCAGAGCTGGGTGAGCCCCAGAGCTGGCCTGGCCATGGTCATGGTTCCCAGACAATTAAATTCTGCTCAGTATGCTATTCTGAGTTTCCTGGATTACTTTAACATTTGGTAGGGTAGCTGTGCATACTCATATCCGACACAAAACCTGCTATTTGCAGCCTTCAGAGTGCTTTTTAAGGTTTTGCATAAGGCACATAAAAACATAAATGGTATTTTACAGAGGTCATTAACAAGCCAAACTTATGATGGCTCAGCAAACAATAAATCCACTTCATGGACTAACCAAAAGATCCTAACTTGCTAGTTTAAGAGTCCATTCAGTACATATCGGCTAAATAGGTTTATTCTGGACCTTTGCCTCTCTGAAAAGAGGCACCTCCTCATCAGTCCAGTCCCTTCTATTTGGTCACTCTTTTGCTGGGAAACTCAAAAGGAGGCAAAGCACACTGATAATGACCACAGATTGCTATCATCTGTACAACCATATTTGCATGTCAATTATGATGCTGTTAACTGGCTGCTCAAAAAGAGCTAGAGGCAATATTTATCAATATAAATCCAAACATATCTTTGTAAGAATCATGATGAAAACCAATGCAATTTTTCCAGTGTTGCAGCTGCACTTTTCCTATTTACTAGGTTACATTTTTCAGATTAGATTGGGAAAACAGGGACCAACATAATTTGCGCCTGCTTAACAGATACACTTTATCTCAGCCATTAAAATTGCTGCCATTTAATACACCTGTTAAATATACATTTTAGAGGCACTGCTATTCAAGCCCCAGCCAATTTGGCAGAAGCGAGTCTTTGCAGAAGTAAAACAAAGGAATACTTTTCTTTGCATGCAAACACATTAAAGATCAACAATTTTCAGTCTTAAAGCCTCCCCCAGGAATTCTCTGAATGTAAACAAGCAAGAGTACACTTAAGCTTGAAGATACAAAAGCAATAGATTCAGTCCAACACGGAGCAACAGAGAGGTAGGAACAGCACGACTGACAGTGCTCATCCTTCATGCCACCAGGAAGCCAAGGCTTTTCATCAAGACAACAGGTTTTGTGTGTTGCTTCTTGAAGCACATTATAATTGCTCAGGTTGAGATAAAGCTACTATTCATATTTTTTAAAAAATAAAACAATAGTGTTTTCTAGAAGCAACCACTGACAGCAGCTTAAAAGAAGTAACACTGCAGGCAATTATGGAATAAGTGATTTCCATGTCACCATGTCTGAGGCTGGATAATTCATTACCTCAGATTCCTCAGAATATTGCTTACCATGTTACATTTTCAAACACTATCTCCAAAGAAGATTAAACTTCAAAACCAACAGCTGTCTCACATGCAAGAACAACACATATTTGCTTGGAAAAACACATATTATTTTGGTATTTTACATATTTTCAGCATCTCTTACAATGCTTTTTTAATTAATTGGTGAAAAGAAATTGTCTTTGGATAATTAAATCATTATGAAAAGCCTAACTTGTCTGTCTTTTTCACAAAGAAGTCTTTCGTCTTCCAATTCAAGCTGAAAAAAATAATTAAAATTTAAGTGATTTAATTGAGCTTTCCAGTAATGAAAACAATCAGAGAATCTTTAATTTGACATGCTTACTATTATCACTGGCATATTTCACCAAGACAAATAAAATGGGAAAATACGTGCAGGCAGATATGTCTGCCCTTACTTCACCTATTTCACCTGGCAAGCAGTAGGAAAAAGCCCATTTGTTCAACACAGCTGAGAACTTAGAACTAATGGCCTTATGAGAAAAGAGGATAATACCAATATCATTTTGGTTTGACTTATAATCAGATAGTAATTTTTCTTTTTCTGATAGGGATACGTGGAATAATAGAGGTCACGAACCCAACAGAGAACTGACATGTGCTTCTTACACTGAAACAGAAGAACAGGGATCTTCTGTTTTCCACTTTAGGATTTCCTCTTTTTTTTGTCCTAAGTTTTACAGACCAAAAAAAGGAAGGAAGCTGGGGGCAGGGGGCGAATGAAGAGGAACAGGGAAGAAACAGATAAGTAAAGAATGTTTAAGAAATTTCCACTATTAACCATGAATAACAGAGCACCTCTGCCAACTGTTGTCCATTAAATTGTTTCAAAAATACAGACTCATATTTCTTCTTTATCAGAGTAAGAGGAAACAATCTTAACACCAGAAGGAGCACTTCTAAATCCCATGCAAAGACACAAACTGCATGTCAAGCTCTGTATTCTCTATGTACTGACAGGCCTAGTACAGATGTGAAGAAAGGAACCAATGCTGCCAAGAAAAAGAGGCATATTCCTCGAAGTTACAAAATATTATCCAACTTTATTTCTTATCAAAACTACCACTATCACTTACCAAAAAATAGCATTTACAGCCTGTGGTCCATGTCTATCCTGCTTAGTTTCAAGCAGCATACCTCAGAGCTGCACCTATATGTCTGAGAGTGCTCCTCAGAGTTGTACCTATGGATTCAGCGGTTCATAGGGATACCTCTGATAACATTTAAGTTACCCCATGCTATATTTTTCTCCAAAAGATAAGATCATGCACTTAAAACCCAATAGCCATCTTCACACCAGGCTTTTCTCAGAAGAAAAAATGTTAATAGTCTTTATTTTATGAGTAACATCACCTACAGAAGTAGGTGAATGCTACCTCATAAAAATACAACTACTGCACACTTATATAGTCTACAACATAACTCCTGCTTGATCAAGAATCAAGCCGTTACCTATTAGGTTTCTATAATAAAAACAATGAAATAATACAAATTTGCACTCAGGCCATGGAACAAAACAAAGCATCAGAAGTACTGGTGTATCCTGTCCCAACCTGCCCAACATCTTGCACATACTCACCTCACTACACTACTCAGGAGAAAAGCTAAAATAAGACTTTATGGAGTAATCATTTAATTTCTGCACTGTAACCTGTAATTAAAGAGTTGCAAAAGAATGAAACAATATTCTTTTATGTAATACCCTATTATGTAGTAAATGATTTATGATAATAAAAGAAAATGCCTTGCTTTAAAAATAATAAAGGAGAATTCCATAATTTCTATTATGGAAGAGCCCCTATTATGCAGTTATAATGTCTTGTCCACAGTGTATGTAGATTCTCACTTACTCCATGGTAAGTATTCATGAAAATGCATCAGTATAGACCCTTACAGTTATGGACTCATTTTGCACTTCTAAATAAAACTCAGAAATCATAATTTCAGTACAAAGATCAACAAAATTCAAATCAAGAAATCCCAAGCGACGGATTTCAAATGGCACCACATTTCTTCTCTGCTGCAGAAAGGATTGAAAAAGAACATGATTTAGCTACTGACTGCATTAGACCAGCCACCACCTACTTCCAGAGCCTTGAAAGCACAAAAACACACACTTGAAATCGAGTAACACAAAAAGCAGAATTGAAATAAATTTATTCCTCAAACACCCTAAGTGAGTCTTGGTCATTAACAGCTCCCTTTTCAGTTTTATTACCTCATCTACTAGTGTGGTTTTCTCCACAAAAACTATCAAGAAAACAAAATTCTTTGTACTGAGTAAACACACCTTACTCACTTTTAGTTGAAGTAATTTCGGTAGTTACTATTAAAGTAGATAAATAATTGCATGTGAATTCAAAACAATCAGTTGACTTGGTTCCTTAACTGAAGAAAAATGAAAGGTGCAATCAGTATCAGCAAGGGGTTTTCTCCTACAGTAAGACTTTTGATTTTTTTAATACTGCAAAACTAATTCTTATCCTACTTTCTTATTCCAAACAAAAGAAAAAAAAAGAAAAAAAAGAGCAAGCACAATGCGTTACAGATTGCAAAATCCAAGCTCGTTTCTTTGTCCCTATAGCACAGGTGACTTTCACAGCTACACTGTTTGCAGCTCTCCTATTCACCCATGAGCATCTGGAAGTTAGATCAGCACTATTTTTATACAAAATATTTCAGGTGCCCAAAAATGCAAAGTTGACAAGTTGCCATATCATCTTTAAACTATATAATTGGGGACATAAATTCTGAGTAACCAGAAAAATGCATTATGAAGAGAAACTGCAAGCAGCTGACTTTGGTGTCTTGTCATTGTAAAGATCTGAAAAATACATTCCTTTAAACATACAAATGCAAACTAATGGCAAATCATTGTGGCATCCAAGCATCTTTGGTTGCTTGTCGTGCACTGCTTCTCATAAAAAGATCTGCTTCTGCTAGTGACTACAGTTCCTAAATTTCATCTCTCAAACCTGTCAAGCAGGGCACTTCCAACAGGCATGTGAGAAGGGAAATTTGGGAGTCAGTGTGGCTGACACATGGAATAAATAGCATCAAAGAGAAGTGCCATTCAGTAAAGACACAGAAGCAGAAACCATCCGCTGACAAATACAGGATGGAAGAAGGGCTGTCTAGACAAGCGTATTCCGGAAAGGATCTGAGGGATTGATCAGCAGCTCCCGACTGAACGCGAGTCAGTGCAGCGCTGCTGCAACAGGAACAAATGGCACACCAGCAGTGACAAGCAGACAAGACACATCACCTAAAGCACACACTGAGATTCTCATGCTTTACCTGATAAAGTTTCCCTGCCCAGTTTTGAACATGGATCAATTGGTGATAGATAAGAACACATCATTTACAAGGACAGAATGAAATAACTGGAGCTACTTCATGCAAGGAAAATTCCTCACAAGTCTTTATATATACATAATGATACATGCAAGAGAAAAACTGGTCCAGTGTTAAACACTTACTAGGTAGTGAGATTGCTAAGCACTGACTACAGAAGATGCAGATGCTCTGCTATCAGCATTTTAAAAAACATATTGGCAAACGTGCTCCAGAAGTGACAGCTAGAGCTGACCTAGCCTTGAGAAAGCAGTATAGATTAAATCTCTCAAAGCTCTTCCTAAACATTTTTCTCTATTTCTATTGATCATCTTCAGGAAAATAGAAATTTGAAAAGAAATCCTCTGTATTAGATAATGCTAGAAGCTTTCAAGACATATTAAATGCATGTGACAAATAAATAGAGACATTTCCCACCAGGTTAGTCACCTGGCTTCCAAATCACTGAGAAGTGGATGATGGTCACCTCAAAGTCATTCTGTCCAGCTCCTCACAAATAGATAGCAAGAAAATGAAGAAAAGCAAAAGGTTACTCAATGATGTACAGTTACATGCAAAAAAAATCCCACAGTAACGAAAGAAATTCCATGAAATTGAAGCAAACCATCTGCATTTCAACCCTTCTGTGAAGAACTAGGCTTTGATGGGTTATCAAGTTTGTCCCCCTGTACCTTCACAGAACCAACAAATCCAGTTAAAAACAAAAAAACAAAAAAATAACACAAAGCAAAAAAAAAAAAAAACCACAAAAAATCTCCCACAACACAAAATCTTTAAAAACCAAAGAAATGAAGTAACACATTTCCCAAGGGTGCAAACTGTCTGCTCAAAGTGCCTTGTCTCAGTTGCCGAATACATTCCAGTGTCACAAATGATCCAAGCAGTCAAATGCTCTCCTCAGTATTTTCCCCAATCCCAAAACTCAAATTACAGAGAACATTATAGTACAAAACTTACATAGTGAATTACACTCAGAAATGAGCTGGGAACTATGGAACATCATAGAAAACATTGTACCAGGCTGCAAACATGAAACCAAATTTTATTCTGAAGTTTCCCTTCTGGGGGGCAGGTTAGGGAAGCAGAGAGATGAGTCAATGGCAGACACTTGCAGCAGTGCAAAAAGCTGCTGAGATCTGCATGGTAGGAGTCCAGTACCCAATTATAGCTTCCTTGATAGAGAAGTTAGTGACTCCATCTCATGCTGCCTGAGCGTGCAGAAGCAATCACACATTACATTATCCTATGTTAGATTAAAAAAAACCAAAATCTCCTTTTCCACAAGGAGAAGACATTCTCACCTTCATGGCTTACATCATTTAATTCACCATTGTTCCATCACATTTTGGATAAATCCAGCCCAGCTAGTAGCCTCACAAGTCCAACAGTGACTTGTGGTAACAAACCCTCAATACAGTGAAAGAGGAAGAAAGAGTGACATCAGGATACAGCTAACCATGAAATAACCACCAGAAATTTTCCTCAGTAGCTCCAGATATGTAGAAAATAGGAAAATATTGGGTCTCTGAAGAGCACTATATATCATGCTAACAAGCCAGCCAGCTCTGAGCTGTCCTTAGGAAATAGTGAAGACATTCAAAACATTGCAAAACCATAAGAAGTCTACAGATTTTTGGAGGCAACTTTTTAAAATTAGTTTAAAAATCTTGATTTAGCCTTATTTCACCACCTAATTTGTCTAGTCTAAGACTATTCTTATGACCAAAAATTACTTAAGAATCTCAACTTCATGTTCTGTACTCCTACAGAACACAGTCAGCGGGTTTTTTTGTCCAAAAGCTGCAAGTTGAGATAATTCCATTTTTTAAAGACATTGAAAGTTACTGCTTATATAAAAGACTAGAAAAAATACCACCTTTATTTGACTGACATACTAAATTGATATAAAAGCCTCCATGACAAATGTGTCATGTGTCAAAAACGTTCCTATAGAAAATGTATGGGTCTTTGTGATCTCAGATAGCTGGAACTGGGGGAATATTTCATAATGGACTCCCACTGTCCCAGTGAGGCAAAGGGAGTACTGGTATCTGTCAGCCTCATTCTTGGAGCCCCACCTTACCTCCACCTGCTTTCAAGTGACCAGCCATACAAACAGTTACAAGTTGTAACTAGAAAGCAAAAATCACCCTTCAACTGACCCTTGGTTAAATGAACCCACAAATACATTATATTTTGCCCTGCCTCAACTCTCAACAGTTATTCAGACAGCTTCATAGAAATTTTGGATAGAGCTCATTTTCAGTGAATGTATTAGTCTAAGACAAAAATACAAAGCGAATTCCACATAGAAATGTGAGGCACAATTAATGGAGAGGAATGGAGGAAATAAGGCTTGATTGAAGACTTTATTTGTATTGTTTGAAGAGGCACACAGGAAAAGCAAATGAAGTGTTTATGTTTAACAAAACACATTATACCACACTATTGACAGAGCTACTGTTGAGCTAAACAAACCAAGTTCATTTACAGTAAAGTTAGTGCAGTCAAAAAGGGGATTGCAGCATGGAGATCAGGATATCTCTGCTATCTTTCAACAGGACTGCTAGCAAGACTAGTTTGGCTCCAACTCAGAACAGGACACAAGCCAAATGATGTGGCTTTTGTCTATGTGCAAGTCAATACTGCTCCTGTGATCAACTAATAGGCCTCTGTCTTTTTCCTCCTTTGAACCTCAGCTTACAGTACAAAGCCATTTGAACCGTACACTTTTCCATCTATAAACTAGGAGATGCCCAAACTTCATAGCCCCCTCAGAAAGGCACATTTATGGCTTAACCACACTAAAAATATCAATCACTATTTCAGCTTGGCAGAGTTAAAATGGTATATTTTGCCGTACAGCATCTGGAATACCATTCTGCTTATAAATTGGGTGATACGTTCAGCAACTGTTTTTAATTATTCTCCTTAATTAATCTTTCCATCTTAATCCAAAAAATGCCTACCAGAGAAATGTTGAGAAACTTCGTGCTCAGTGAAAAGGGTAAATTGCCTACTTTGCAGAAAACACAACTGCACCCTTACAGGTTCAGGTAAATAAAAAAAATCAGATGATATGGCAATGTGCAGATCTGGTGAAACAAAAAGAAAAACAGATATCCTGAATATAGAGGACGAAACAGAACTTCTATCTTTACTCCAAACAGCAGCTACAAAGTAATTATTTAGTCCAGTGATTCAAGTATTACAGCTAAAATTTTCTAGTACACACCAACCAGTAAGAGTCACTTTTGAAAGCTACACCAACTGCTTTGCTGCCTGCAGAGCATCCAAAGCTAGGCAATCTTAAATTGTTCATTTTAACAAAGCATTTGATGATTGTTCTAAACAATATTGGTCATTGGTTGGATTCTATGATATTGGAGGTCTTTTCCAACCTGAATGAATCTGTGATTCTCTTGGGTTCTGCATTCACATAGATCAGCACACAATATTTACGTAAGTCAACTCCATTGACATCTACAGATTTAAACATTATTAATAGCAAAAAATAATCTTACCTCTCCTACCCTTTCATCAGCATACTTTGTGCTAAATACTCCACATAACTGACCACAGGATACTTGGTGCAATGCCACCACAGCTGAAGGTGTGACTCAAAACATACGCAATTTCAAAGTGAAATATACAGGCTTAACCTTTTGTTCTGAAAATACAGATATCCAAACCCAAACAAAGCAAGTTCTCAATATTGGAGAAATATTCCTATTTCACTTTTAGCATCCTGGTGGATAATAAAACATAACTGACAAAATCTGTAGCCTTGGAAATAAAAACACACAACTGTCCTATAAAAGGCGGCACATAAATGTGCAGTAGTGTTTTCCTCATAGCAGCATGAATGTCTACCATGAAATGAACAAGCAGTGTGTCTGCCTATTACTAAATGAACTCTGAGTTAAGCAACATGCTCAGTGAAAAAAATCAACCAGATATTATCAATAGCTAGCAGGCAGAAGTTAAAAAATTTATAGAAGACTGTGACTTGTGTTACCTACTCCTCAAAGTAAGGCTGTGCAAGTGAGCAACAGCCACCTGGTCACCAGCAGCCCTTCAGTGCAACCAGGTGGCTGTTGTCTGGTTATTCATCCATTTTGGCATCACAGTAGAAATGTGCAGCACACAGCATGTGTTGCAGAATTCAGACTGAAAATGCAGATGAGGTCTGATGTTGATGCAAGTCCTGAGCTCTTTGCATAAAGGATGCATATGCTTGGTACAAATCAGGATTCTCAAAGGCGTTTCCTAACACACCCATTTTTCCAGAGCAGATAAACATACAAGTATTAAAATAGCTGTTTTGAAATGTAATAATTCTATCAGCAAAAAAAAAAAAAAAAAAAAGAAAACACATAAGTTGGCCTATGGTGCAAAATGCAAGTTTGATTTATGAGGTTCACTTCATATAAAGTTTAAACAATTATACAGCAAGATACAAGCCTTCCCCCTGCCTCCCCTCCACGGCTATGTTGTACAATAGCTTACAGGGTAATTGGGTGTGAAGATTTTGCAGACAGCACTCATCATGCAGGTGAGTGAGCACATAGCATAAAAAGCAGTCCAAAAGAAAAAATAAATTACTTTAGGTTAATATTTCAACATTTTGCAATAGTCATATTGAACTATAATATCATTCCCATCCTAGGGGTACAGAGAAACCAATTTGAACAGTGGCTTTTTGTTACTATCTTGAATAGCCTTTGGAAGCCAAATCACAGAAAACCAGGAAATGAATTTAAATAAGAATACACATCGTTTGGGTGACTATATTATATTTGCACAAATAAAGACAATCTTTGTAGTGGGCCACATTTTCTGGTTAATCCAAAGGAAGCTCTCTATTGAGAAATTGCAACTGTATCTCTTTAGCAGAACTAAGATTTCAGTGGCACCAGCTCTGGTAAGCAAGGCAGAGCTGAAGAGCAATTCACGTCCAAGTACCTGAAAAGGGTTACTAAACGTAGAAAAGCTTACTTAAGTGGTATCTCTTAATTGTTCAGCAACGATGGGATAGTTATTCAAATGGGGGGAACAGTTTAATCTGCTTTTTTTTCAGTAAAAGAAAGATAATGATTTTTAGCTCATATATGGGGGGCGGGAGGAGAATGCTTTCAGTTGTGAAATAGCGCACTAGGATCAAAAATAAAAATAAGCAAGAAATAGACGGAGAGGAGGGCTGCAGCTTGAAATACTTGACTGCTAATATCCAGCATGCCATTCCAGGGAGTCCCAGAGTGATTTTTAAGCCTCTTGCCCATCCTTGTAAAGAAAGGCGGGTGGCAGGATTAATCAATATCTTGCAACCCAGCTGTCACCTGACAAATAGAGAAGTCAAGAAAAAAAAAAAATCCCATCGATGATGTGTGTCATTTAGCATTCGGAAGACGGCAACATCTGGGCTCAACTCCAGATGGGACGGAGCGGCCTCGCGCTCTCGGCTCGCCACAGCGCTGCTATACACACACACACACACAAAGGAGGGCTCCGCGCTCCTCCCGCTTTTCTCCAACATGAACAACTCCGTGCTCAAATGCGACGTAAACACACGGAGAGCTGCCTACTACGCCGGCAGGTCTGTACAACAGTTCAGCGACACCCGTGTCACAGGGGGCTATTGTCCGGGACCAGCGGCCGGCGCTCACCGGGTGTTGGCGTAGGCGGTGCCAAGAAAAATAAAATCACTGCGAGTCTCTCCGATCGCTCCGCAAGTCAAACCCGCCAGCTTCAGAGCCCTGCACCGGGCAGAGGGGAGCAAACAGGCGAGGCAGCGCGGCTCCCACAAGCGACACTTTGTCTGGCTTCCAGCGAAGCAGCGACAAAACCCCCGACGCGCGAACAATGCCCGCGGCCCCGTCGCCGCTCCTTGCCCGGCCGCCG
>NW_005054411.1:1944647-1997678 GCF_000277835.1 Geospiza fortis
CACGGGAGCGCCAGGGCCCGGCGCGGTGGGGTTCGCTCGTCGCCCGTCGGAGCGGGGTTCTGCCGAGAGCCACGGACAGCCCCGTACCCTCCTCCCGCTGGTTACAGGGACCTGAGTAGCTCTGGTCCTACTGGTGCCTGTCCTTCCACGTTTGGCACACGGAACTGCGGGGACAGGGAGAGTTTCCAACAGCGAGTCGGAGTGGAGAGGGAGTTGATGCCGGCAGCGCGCCGGAGCGGTGAGACACGGGGCGGATGGTCCGGGGAGCATTTTGGCTCCTCACATAAATCCGTTTGTCAACGCACACATACGCAGAGATAGTGCAAAGCAGGCGATGCACAGCGAGGAGCACAAATGGTCCGTGGGTAATTACTGCAGGAATAAGCCAGATGCCGTAAGCAGCAAGAACAGCAGAGTTTGTGTCCTTGTCGAGAGGTGTGCATGTCTGCGCCCTCCTGGAAGGAGCTTAGCTAGAGCTCACCATGGATAAACTGCAAGAAATTCTCAGGCTACACTGGTCATTTTAAGAGAAACCTGAGTGTTTTGAGGCAGGAGCAACAGCCTGTGTTATATCTTCTGGTCCTGTAGAAAGGCACAGACAGAAAAAAGGGAGAAACCCAATGATAATGATGCTGCTTTGCAGGGCTTACCAGGTACAAGTTGTCTCTAAAATGAGTATGTCCGGTTTTAGAAAAGTGTTCTCCAATGAAATCAATATTGTAAAGTGGTATCTAGATATTTTATGGGTTTCTTTGGTTTGATCCAAATGAAAAAAAATAGTTTAACGTTTTCAAAGAGAGTAGCTTTCAGTTTAGGTTGACTTTAATTTCTACTGTCAAGTCATTAATAGTGTGAAGGACGCAATGAAAGGAAGTCATGTATAAGCCAGCAGTTTCAAACCTAGAGTTAGAGCACTTTTATTCTGTGTTTGGGCCTTTGATAGTGAGTGGTCTTTCAAGTGACATTGGTGTTGTTTGTCTAGTATGTGCCCTTATTCTAGTTATTAAAGTAATATCAATTTATGCTAGTAGTTAGAGCAGTACTCTTGCTGTATTTCTGTGTTACAGTATGTTGGCATGAACCTCATACATGAAAGGCCAGACCCTTTTAGAGCATTGCCACACTGGTGTAATTGCACCTGGAGGCAAAGCTCTGCTGTTCTAACTCTTGGAAAGAACACGTGCCTGAGTCTGTGCAACTCTTCTGTGTGTACATTGGTCTGTGGACTACTAGAGATGATGAGGTTACCCTGAGGTTTTTTCAGATAACTCTTGTAAAGATATTGGCACCAGTTCAAAGAAAAAAAGAAATTTTTTTGAGGAAAATGGAAATTCAGAGGCCTGTGCTGTTTTCCTTTTACTGAGCACAAACACTCGTTGAAATGACTAGTGAACTTTCTCTGACTTTGCTCCCAAACCCACTTTGCATTTCCTGGCAGATCATTTGGAGTCTCTAGGTAATGAAATGTGTAAAAACACTGTTGAAAATCAAAATAATAGATGTCAGGCTAAATTAACTTTTATGTCAGCCTATAGACTTTCATGTCCATCTGTGTGCTTCATCTCCCCATAAGACAGGTCTGCCAGCATGCTGGCTGGGAGTCATAAAATTTTGTTCCAGCCTTGTAACTGCTGTCTCTCATGTTAACCATGACTGACTTCAGCATCAACACTCTTCCCTTGGACAAAGGCAAAAGTGTCCAATTGCTCAAGCAGCCTTTTCAAAATTATTTGCTTGCAACACAGTTACTTAGGGTCAAGAGATCTTAAGAGTATAAATCACATTTTCAATGAGCAAATAAATACCCCATCCTAGTATTTGTTATTTCTCTGCCTCTGAACAAAATCTTCATTCAGAGGTTTAACTTGTACAGAACTGTTCTCTCTAGCAACATCTTGTACTTGCATGTGCACCTGAGGTGTATCACTTACTTGGAGGCAACATCTAGGAAAATTAAATAATATACTATTTCCTGGTTTGCTGATTCTGTTTACAGAAAAGTCTGTGATTTTATATTCTAATCCAGGACAGTGTTGCTTTCTAGTTAGTTCCTTCCAGCAGCCTTCACCAAGTGGCTTTTAATAAATATATTGCTGTCCACAGTACAGTTTGTTCAGTCTGCATATCAACACTTCTTACACTTCACTGTCAAAGGATTTTAAAATGAGTATTTTTTCTGGAAATGTGTTTTTCATTGTTGCATCAGTAGTTTGACAGTTATAGTTTCCTACTCAAGGTCTTCTTGTGCTCAAGTGCTTTTGACCACATGCTGCTGGGGGGCACCATGTCCAAGCGCAACATGTCTGATTCCTTCCATGTCTCTCATACCCCATTTTAATATTCAGTTTACTCTGGAAAACAAAAGTTTGACTGGTCTTGAACATGTCTACTTTTTTCTTTTTTTTGTTCTACCTGGAGGATACTCCAGTGAAAGCTGGTTTGTTCCTGATAGTACAGCCATTACTTTTGCTCAACTCTTTAAGTTCTGTTAAGGATGCTACTAGAGCTGCTCAAAGCAGTGGGCTCTGAAATGCAGGGTTTTCTCTTTCCTTGTCACTGAAAGGCAGTCCCATGTACTCTCAGACCCAAAAGATTTCTCCATATGGGTTAATGGATGCATTCCTCATTAGATTCACAAGCACTCCCATGTTTACAGGCCTTTTCCTGTATCAGTGTGGATTCTTAAGTCTGTTTAAGTCCATTTCATAAAGTATGCAGAATTCCACTATCACCTTCTGATCCCATCTGCAAACACCCTCAAAAATACCATAGCACATATGATAGTCATGCATTTCCCCTTTCATATCAGTGACAAAAGTTCATCTTGACCCTGTTCAAGTATGTGTGAGTAGTTCCTTTCATGCCATTAGTTCCCATTTTGGCAGAGACAACTTACTGTCTCTGTTTTTACCTGCTCATTAACATTTGTGTGCAGTCTACCATGTCCCTTGTTGTTTGTTGTTTCTTTTATACTGAATAGTCCTTAACCAAATAACTGGTGGACTAGATGCCTTCCCAGCCCCTGCTTCCTTATACTGCCACTCCTATTCAGGTCAGGCTGAGTGCTTTACTTCTTTCCTCTCTGAAATGTCCACAGCACGCAAGGTGGTGAGTGGGGAGCTGCTGGCTGCTCGTGACTGTGAGTGAAATCTCCAGCAAGGTGACAGAGCAGGCATTGCCCCAAGCACAGAGCTGCCTCTGCTCATCTCCTCATTCTTGAGAGATCCTCAGACCTTGGCCTGATGAGCAGCCCACGTGTATCTGCCTGTTTCTGTTTCATGGGTTTAGAGGTTGATATCCTCTCAGTACCCTTCCTTAAAAACCCCACCTGTTCCAAATGATCACACATGGGGTTGCATTCTCTGTTGTTTTTCCCACAGGGCACTTTCAAGCATCCAGAATACCACCAGTGATCTGTTTCTCAGGTTAAATCTTTGTGTGCAGTAGAGGATTTCAAGACCTGAGGTTTCCACCATACTACAGATTTTGGACAGAGAGAGAAGAGAGTCCTTTTATTAGTGGGCATTATAAGCTCTGTAAAGGATGCAGTTTAATCATTGTGAACTGAACAATTAGCAATTACACCTGGAGGACAGGTTCACTAATTAATTCTGGAAGTGCAACACAATTTATTTTAATATGATTACCAGAATGGATCTCCTAAAGCAGTATTATTTAAAAATGTTTAAAGAGCCTTTTTTGTGATTTTTAATTAAAAATCCAATCTCAAAGTAATTTTAAACATTTACCTGATAAGCAAGTGGATCTTTTGGAGGACTGGAAATTACTAAATTATTGTTGTAAAATCACCTTTTATGTGCTTTTCTGTTTGAAAATTGAAAAGGCAGAATCCTTTCATGTAACTGTTGCAGTAATATTTTAGAGGTTTTAGCCTTCACATCACTTTTCTTAGATAACTGACGGATGGAAGAATATACAAGTGAAACTAAATATTTCATTAAATGGGTCATAATGGCTTAATAAAATAAGTGATGGATTGTAGTGGTTGGTAATAGAGATCTGAAGTGCCCATGATTGCTGCCATAATTTTACAAATAATTGTGTTGTAATTGTGCAGTGTATTTTATCTGAAGACGAGGAGCATCCCCACACCTCAGCATGAATGCATAATTTCTGTTAGCACAAGGCATAGGAGATGTTGTATTCCCCAAAAATACCCAATAAAGATTTGCTATTTGGTTTTCTCTGAATTCAGAAGACTTTCATAGCTTAAAAGCAAAGATGGATGGCCTTTATCTTTGTATTTCATTCTAGTATACTGTGCCACTTCTTGCTCTCTCAGTAGCAGGAAGAGGCTTTGATACATGAGCAAACTACACAGTATCAGCTCCTCTATACTCTAACCCCAGCTCATTTAGAACTGGGCTCCTGCAGACTGCCTGGTGAGGAGGTACAAGGCTCAAACATGGTAACTTGTTTGCCTGTTAAAGCCTTCAACTTCTTTGAAACCTCTGCTCAGTCTTGCAGTTGCCTGCAGAGCAGCAAGAATGAGTGATATTTCATCAGTCCTCAGACTGATGAGGACCTTTAAATTGTTTCTGAATTGGCAAAAATCTGATTCTTACCCCAAAAAAGTGTTTCTCATCACTTGAACAAATAAGATATGTGGACATGCTTTATTTAGATGTAGAGGTATAGGCTAAAGAGGTACTTCAAGTGTTCTGAATGTTCTGAGGGTAACACAGATGCCAGGATAATTTGTTACGCCTCTTGAAACACCTTGTTCACTGCTTTGTTTTTACTGGGGAGCACTGGTTTTCTGGAAGAGCACTGAAGTTGTAGATTCTTGTCAACAATGATGACTGCCACAGGGTCTGCCTGTCATATAAACAGGTCTTAGAGTTCACCCTTTGAGACTTTAGCTAGCTTTCTTGATGAAGGGATGTAGGGCTTAGACTAGCATATGGTTGTGTATACGAACAGTAGGAAAGGAAGAAAAAGACTTAAGTATTATGAAATTACAAGCGTTAAGTATTTTAATTTCAGTATAGGGTAAATTTGTCTATCCAAACAGCCTTCATAACCTTTCCCAGCCCTGTGTGCTTCCTTCCATGATGTCCTGCCTTGAAACCTCTGCTAGAACTCTGCAACTTTGTGTGACCATTTATATCCTAAAACTGCAGTTGTTCCCAGTCTCTCTCTGAGGTTTTTGCTTCACATTCTCATCCACAAACTCCCAGCAGGCTGAATCTGGGAGAAAAGCCTGAAAGCATTTGAATGTCTTTCTGTGGGCTTTTTAAAGTAGCTTTAAATATTGCATCAATAAAAGCCTCACACAATGGAGGAAAGAACATGACATTCAAGAAGCGGGAGAAAAAAATGTGGTGAGTTTTGTACAACTTTAAAGCAGGTCTGTGCCTCTGAAGAGCTGGGCACATCATCCTGAGCAGTGTCTCACTGAAATCAGGGAAATGTGTTTGTAAAAGTCTGGGTTCTTTGCAGAGTTATTGTCAGTCAATAATTAATTACAGTCACTTGAATAGGAAAAGACTAATGTTCAATGACGTGATGATTGTTGTATTAAATAATGCATTAGTCAGTACCGCTAAAACCACATAACCAGATTGAAGTTATGCTTGGCATCTCTGCCTATGGTGGGGGGCAGGTTGGAACTAGGTGCTCTTTAGATCCCTTCCAACCCAAACAATAGTAGTACATGTTAACTTTTAATGTTTCCATAGGAAATGGTATGGCTGCAGTAGTCCAGTCATTGATCCCAAGACCTGATTTTCCAGCAGGTGTTTCCATGGTCACTGCTTGTTTGCCATTCTGTCCTAATATGCTGCTGTAGTAGACCTTTAAGTTAGAAATTGTAGTAGGTGTTTTGTCAGTAACTGCAGTGGTCGACAGGCACCTGTCCTTTGTAATACATTTCCCCTTTGTTTCTTGAAACTTTCCTCTTGATTTTTTTGCGTCTTGTTTTCACTGCACCTTTCACTGGACACTACCTTCCAATTTGTCTTTTTTTTTAATTTTGTGTATTTTTCTCTGATACTTTTATGACTCACAGGCAGTGGCCAGTGTGAAGTGGCCCAGCTCTTTCTGTTTGATTCTTGCTCATTGAGATGCCATCCTCCTGTTTGTCTTTGGGGACTCTGTACCCAAGGAGTAGCCACTTGCCCTGTGTGGTTGTAGCAGGTTAAACACCTTCTCTTTATCCCTCTGGTATAGAAGCTCTATAACTGGACCCACCATCTGTTTCAACTTCATGATTTTTTGTGGTATGTTGTGGGTCTGTTTCCTGAACAAATAATAAGGCACAATAGATAAAGGTGCCACAGTTCCTGCAACTATGCTGCACTATGCTCACATGAAGTGAGTGCTCCCACACTGGACAGCCCCTTGGCTTGGACCCAGGCATTTCTGTTAAGGGTTGGGATGCATTTTTCATATACCTGGGCTCCAAACCAATCCTGTTGACATGCTCTGAAACTGATCTCTAAACCCAGCCAATGCACAAAGCAGCTGGAGGGTGACTGGGGGCTGCAAGACTCCTGTGTGGGTCAGAGCTGTGCTGCGGTGCAAGAGGAGAGACAGGGCTGGCGGGCAGCATAGGGAAGCTTGGCACAGCACCCTCCCATCCAGAGCCTCGTGCCAAGTTCCTGGCATGTGCCCCAGGGTAGGCCGGTGAGTCCCATGGTGGAAGTGCACAAGGCTCACAATATAGAAACAGCGATGGTTGTTAAATAAATGTGTGCAGTTCTAAGTGATGCTGCTGCCAGAGGAGCATTTTGCTAGCATTTGTCCTGACCAGTGTGCCAGCACCGAATTTTATTATGACTCTGCAATGCATGAATAAATGAGGTAGAGCTTTTTCTCTAAAGACCAGTATGTAAAAAAACCATCCTACTGGAGGTTTTAATTTGATTTTGTCTTATGCAGAATGAAAACATGCAGTCTGTGCTGTATTTTTATTATTTATTATTACTGTACTAATTTAATGTTCAGGAGCTTGCATGTATTTATACAGTTAGTAAAATGTTTCCTGAAAAATATGAACAACTTGTATCGCTAATTCAAACATTCTAATTCTGTTTCTTGATGAAGTTAATTTCAATTATTGTATCATCCATGTCCATGAGCTACATTAGTAGTATCAGCAAGCATATATCATACTTAGAAAGTCAAGATCTGCATTATATGTTTAATGAATGCACTGAGACAGTGTCACAAAAATATTTATTTCAAACTCTGGGATAAAGAATAATCTCATAGAAATTTTATATAGCTTGCTGTGAGATGTCTCTGGGATCTATAAGACAAAATTATTTGAGCCCTGACTTAAAAATACTTTCCTCTCAAAATAATTTTCAAAAATGTATGTATAAAGAGTATAAATAGTGGATTATTTGAAGTACAATCAAAGCTTTGTTTTCCTGAATCGTGATATCAGGCTGAAGTATGTTGATTCACATCACTGCACACTATAATGAACTTTCCTTTCCTTTTGAGCCACTGTTTTTCTAGTTTAAATACCAGTTTATGGAGGTTTGATTCTAAAAGTAGAAACAACTGATTTTGCTACTTTCCATCTGGAAAAGCAGCAGCAGACCACAGAGATGCTAACATCACAGGGCCTCTTCTTCATACAGATTCTTCATTAAGTATAAAATTCACTTGATTCAGCCTTGAAGGCTCTCTGTGTGTCAGGAAGCTCAGTCAGAATATCTGAGAGAGATTTCAGCCTGTTCTGTCAGTATGACATGCACACACACAAGGATGCCAGAAACGAGACCTCTCAGGATGCATTTTGAGGTTAGTTCTAATTTTTGTATGAGTCTGAAAAAATTTAAGTGCTATTTAAAATAAAAGTTTCACACTATATGTAGTTGTTTTTTTTCACATAGTTGCCTTTTTCAAGGAAAGTCTACCAGTGGAAAAGTTGTAGACCCTGCAATGCAAATGTTTTAGTTAGGAGCATGGCAGAAATTCCCATCATAATGACATGGGGGTGTCAGGAACTGCTAAAGCAGCCTTTATGTTTGTTTTTAAGGCAAATCACACAGCCTCTCCTGTCCTTACAGAGAGTAAAGCAATTGTTTAAAAAGACCACGAGGCAATTCTTTTAACATCAAAAGGATAAACGTGCTTGGAAATTGAATCCTGTTAGAGGAAAAGAGCGTGTGACAAGAAAAGGAAAATCCTTGTAATAAAGCATTATTGATCACTGTTGAATGATCATGATAAAAAGCAGAGAGTAAAGTAATTAACCTGCTTTACATAGCAGTGCTGGCATGGAAGTTACTAGGCTCAATACAGTATTTTTAAAGGCACTGCAAAGACAAATTATAGCAATGAAGTATTACTATCCATGTTAAACACATTGTTAAGACCCCTCCTTTCTGGAGAGCTAAGGTCACAGACACAGAATATGTAAAGTAAGACATGCCTTTTTCCAGCTTGCTGCTCTTTGTAGAGGGCTAAGCAGAACAGTGGCAGTGGTACCATACACAAGTACTACATTTGCATATACATTTTTTTATTTGTGATGCCTTCCAGTATGTATTTTTTAACATTTTTAAATGATGGTCTAGATCACCTTGACACAAAATTGTACACTTTTTATTTTTCTTTTCTTTTTTTCCTCCGGGAGTTTTCATATGAAAATAGCAGAAATTCAATCTTTATACCTTAAATTTAAACAGCATTGCTTATGCTTTATCATGATGTCTCTAGTATACCATTTTACTAAATAGCAATTTTAACAGAAACAAGCTGCCAATTTTTGTTAGATAGATTTGGATGCTAAGTACAAAAGAGGAACTTGGATGGTCCCTTTTGTCCTTCCATTTCAGATTCTTCTGTTGGATATTTTCTTCATCTTCCTTGTAACTCAACATTCTGAGTTGCAGGCTATATAATTACTCTGTTAATCTTTCCACATAATAGTCTAGGGTTTAATCACTGCTTCTAATCCCTTATTTTAGTAGATAATGTGGATCTCATCTCTCCATGTCTACCAAGTCACATGATCACACTAAACAAGGAAAGGTAAACAGAAATTTTGTTTAACAATAGCCATAAGAAATCACAGAAGCTCTAAAAAGTATAATAAAATTATTCAGTATATAATGCTGAAGTAGATAAATATTTTTTTCATATTTGTGACCAAAATATAAAACCCTGATTTTAGTTACCCTAATGTAAGCCTGTGTCATTTATGCAGGAATGAGGCATTATACAGCTCTGAGCTTGCAATAGGACCTGCTGTAGTGTGTTAAATATTTATAAATTGCATATTAACAGCAGCACTTAAATATCGTTGTGAATACTTACTGGGGTCACTTTCATTAGTGTGTGTGTAGGCATGCATGTCCCTCTGTGTGAGAACAGTAGGTTTGCTCTGGTCTTTACAGATGTGGGGGTTTGTCTGGGCTCCAGCAGAAAGACAGCAAGCAGTGGCATGTATCTGCTGCTGAACTGGGCAATAATCTAGTCTATTATTTAAACATGATCTTATTGGCAAGCACATTGGTTTTGTTTTATTAAAATTCCAGCACTTCACATTTTTATTAATCACTTTCCCAGTCCTATTCAGTTGTGTTCTGGTGCCTGTGCTGCGGTACCATAGCAACACTTGTTAATGCTAATGAAACTGCAACATCCTAAGCTCCCCGACAGAGCAGCCCTGTTAAATATGGCTATTAAGCACAGTTGTATTTCTGTTAGTTCCAGCTCCCAGCAGACACCTGCTCTACAGAAACTCTGTTCTGAGTTATTAGGATTCGGTAACTTACAGCTTTTCTTAAAGCTGTCATTTAACTGGAATCAAATTCTCATATTCCTAGACAGCAAATGCTACAGAATATGTACAGTGTCTGTAGAACTGACAAGCTTTAGCGGTAGGATTAACTGTTCTTTTGAAGTGCTCATTTGCATTCAATGAAAAAACAGGCAGGGTTGGGACTGATTGATCTTATGGGAAGCTACAGGATGTGTTGTCCCCTAGAGCACATGGACATTTTAACTAAATATCATTCATAGTGTGTTAACAACCAGAAGTAATAGGTAAATAATTCCTCATGAACTCAGACTTAATTCAACTTAATAGAAGTACTTGAGGGCTTTAATATATTGAGGTAGGAGATGAATATGTGCATTGATTCTTCTTTCACTAGGAAGCATATTTGCATGTAGTATTGGTGAGGACCATGACAGGGTGTTTTATTTTCATTATTCTGAGTTTTGGCTTTGAATACTGTTTATTTGGCAAGTCATTAGTCATCCATCTTTTGTGCTCTGGAAAACAAAGGAAAAATCCTGTAATCACTGTAAAATTGCTTCCAAGAATATGACCACAAATTAGGGAATGCTGCTGTGCCAACAAATAGATGCTGCAGTGCCAAGGCTGCAAAACAGGGAAGCTGTCATGTATGTATTTCGAGTGTCAAGCCTGTCCTTCTTGATACTCTTTCATCATCTCAAAAAAAATTGATTCCAAGACAAAGCTTTAAAACTGCTCATTTCCTAAAGAGTTTTAAATGCAACACTCTTTTGTGCAGAATTACCTATAGGAATACAGGTTGGTTCCCCAGTGTACCCTCCGGTGGGGTTTGGTCATTTTGGCAACTAAATGGTTTTGCCATGTGATCAGTGAGAATCTGGGGGAGGGTGCTCAGCCTTTTTGTTTTCCATTCAGCATCTGTTGGGCTGCTAGTGGGGAGTGCCAGGTTTGCTAGGTGTCTTTTGTTTTCCTGTCATTCTTTCTTCCCTTTGTTCTTTATGTGTCTAAAAACCTGTCTTTTGCTCGTTATTTGGACTCCTGTATTCACCAGTATGTCTTTGTTGTGTTCATTTTTGTTTTAGGATCATTTCAAGTTCTTGTGCTAATCTCCTCATAATATTAACCAGCTGTATTAATGAGATAATAAACCAGATTTGTTGGTAATGAATTGATCCATTCAACTATTGGATTTAATTAGAAAGACACTTAACATTCCAGCAGATGTTCTTATTTTGTTTCATTATCCTTGTGTTACCAACAGTGGGATATTTACATCGTAAAGTCCTCAGCCTAAGGCCTTGTTGCTGTGCCATAGACTACAAAAAATGACAGGAAACCCATAAATATGTCTTAGGCAAATTTGTATTAATTCCTTTCTCATAATTTCAATTCTCAGACTTTGCAATGCCTTTGATTTTCAAGGTATTCTTCATTTAATAATAAATCGATTAATATGTTTTAAAATAGTTTGATTTCTTCTGCCCTAGTTAAAACCCCTTGTTTTTGGACTTACCTCCTTTTCCTCTGGTCCTGTGACTCTCATTCCTTTTTATCTAGTGGCAAAGCTTCAGAAAGAAGGGTGTGAGTGGCCCTGTCCTCAGCATTCCCTGCAGATCAGTTTATGGAATATCTCCCTCAGCTTGCTGGTTGCCTGCTGGAGGAGCCCGCTGCTCCCTGAGCTCTGGTGCTTCAGGCACGGCTGCAGGTCCCACCTCAGGGCCAAGCTGTGGGAGTGCAGAGTTCTAACAGTGATGTTGCTTCATTTATCTGAGCCCACATACCTCCACTTGCTAGTTAGAGAGTGTAATTCATGCAGCAGTGTTCAGTTTGTCCCCAGAGCTAGTCAGAGCAGATAGTTTAGATGTGCAACCAAGCAGAATTGAGCACAAGAGCTCCATGCTACATTTAGTGTGTTAGGTGCGCCCATGCTGACAACACTGGATTCTGCAAACTGAAGCCAGTGCTGAGTGTCCTTGTTAGGAAGCAGTGATAAAATCTTAGTGGCTTCTTTTCCTGTGTGTAATGCCTTTAAAGAAACCTTGCACACTGTGGCAGGCTTATGCTAAAATTGTATGAGACAGCTGAGGCTGTAAAGCTGAGAAGGTTCTCTTTCACCTTACTGCTTCTCACCGTGCATTCCTTAGTTTGCTCTTGCCCTTGGTGGACTCTTGTGGCAGCATTTTCAATATTCTTGAGCAATAAGGAAGAAAGGAATGGTTCATAATGGTAAAGAGCTGGAGTGACTCATCCAAGGATTTGGCAAGCCTGGGAGCCAGCACAAGCAGAAGGGCAATGGTAGATGGGTAGGAGTGGTGGGATAAGGTGGAGAAAGTCAGGATAATGAGACATCCCTGTGCTTCTAGGTGACAGCAAATGGGGACCATCTCTGGGGACCTTACCTTTCAAAACTCCCATTCAAAAGCCAACTCTTTCTTTCCTTTTCTTCCTGATAATAATATCTGTTGTATTGGCTGTAACATTGGCTGGCATATTGCTTTGTGATAATTGCATGTGTGGTTGTGCAGGTGGAGTGCATTGCCTGCCCTGCCGTAGCTGTGTTATAACTGTGTGGGTGGAACATTTACTTAATTGTGCAAACCAACATTGGTTTGGAGCTTAGAATAATTGTATTCAAAAGTAAAAATGTTCCAGTAAGGAAAACTAATCCATTTTCATCTTGTTGCTTCACTAGCTGTGAAGATTAGCTAGTCTATATTATAACAATTCTTAAAATAAAATGAAGCCATATAATATCTATAACAGGCAGCCTTTTTTAATTTTTTTAATTTACTTTTTTTTCCCTCACTGTTGTAGTGGTGTATACAGTCCCTGTGCAGGGATCAGAAATCTATTATACTGGGTATCCCGTGGGTGCTTATAAAAAAAACCAGTGCTTATTCTAGTTTTGAAGGTAAATTGTTTTCTATACCATCTCATTCTCAAATACCTTCAAAGTATTTATTTTATTTTCCCCTGAAGAACTTGGTATACTTCTTAGTTCTAGTTTTCAAAGGTATTCCTCTGTTCTCTTCATTCTACTAACTGCATTTTTTAGCTCTGAATTAGCTGTTAAAGACCATAGTTTTATCTCTCCTGTTAAAGGTTGAACAACATGGTGTCAGCTGCCAGTTCTGTGACTGAGAAAGGGATTTTCTTATTTTCTGTGTTCAGAGGGCTTTCTGTGGAGCCTTTGGGATGTCCCTTTGCATAATAGTCATGCTGCTTTTCTATTAGGCAGAGAAGAAAAACTCAGGGGCAACAACATGATTCATCCAAAATTTAATGGATGGGTTTTATAAGGCTCTCTTCTCATAGGGAGTCTCATGACTGCGCTGTCATGTGCTGTCCATCACAGACACAATAAGCAAAGGTGATATATTATTCTGTTAATACACTTTTTTTTCCCTAAGTGGTAAGCAGGAGGGCCAGCTGAAGCATTGCACAAAATCTCATGTTATTTGAGCAAATTGCACCCAAAAAAGTGCTATTCAATGTTAACAAATGCAGAGTAACACACAGGAGTGAACACACAAAGGCTATGATCGCTGTCTTGTGCATTAACACCTGATTCAATACTTAGGAGACTTTGAATCATTGAAGAGAATTCAGAGGTTAATTCAATGATCCTAAAAGCAAGTGAAATACCAGAAATAAAAGGTAAATATAAGAGAGATTGGAAAATAAAAAAATCTGTGCTGATTTAGAAACATATTTTCTTCCACTCTTGGACATTTTCAAGCTACCTCTTATCACATTACATGAAGGGTAGAGTAGAACTAGCCTCGAGTTGAACCAGGGCATCAAGGAATAAAGGAAAAATTTCATAAAATGATTACAAAAATATGAAAAGTTGATGCAAGTCTTTGTAGGTATTAAAAGACCAAGAATTTCAAAAAGTGCAGGAATAAGTCCATGGAGAAAAAAAAAAGAGCTGCTTATCTGAGG
This sequence comes from Geospiza fortis, assembly GCF_000277835.1. Classification (NCBI taxonomy): domain Eukaryota; kingdom Metazoa; phylum Chordata; class Aves; order Passeriformes; family Thraupidae; genus Geospiza; species Geospiza fortis. The sequence goes on from NW_005054411.1 coordinate 1,958,338, forward strand.
GGCTCGTATAGCCTTTGACTTAAACTTTCCATACTCAGACTTCTGGAAGACTATTCTATTTCTGTGATTACTGTTTGTTTGCCCTATTTTTATACCATTCCTAGGTAATTGCTTCTCACCCTTGTCAGCCAGGGCACATGCACCAGAGGGGTGTTTAATCTGTCTCTGTGAAGTTATTCTTGTTGCAGTAGACTCTAAGCCTGCTACTTTTCCCTCATTTTCAAATGTCTCTGCATGTAGGAGTCTTCGAGTCTGAGCATACATCTAAGAGTTTTTATTTCCCTGTTAGCCCTGAGCTGTGCTATAGTTAACAGCTTTTATTCAGTACCTGTAGCCTCTCTGCTCCAAATATAGAAACAAAATTAGCTGCTTTTGCAGAGATTTCAATATTATGCTTGGATTTATTTGTACTGTTTTGAGGTTTGTGCTACATTAGTCCAGTAAGTGCTGTGCTAAAGGCTGTGCATTTGTTCAGCTCTGTGCATTTATTCTCTTATTCAGTGTTTTTTGTAGCAGATAAGTAAAAATAGATTTACATGGATTCCTTTCTCCTTCGCCTCTTCTTGTAAGTGCCTTCGAAAGAAATTGCATAAGCTTCTGCATTTGCAAACTGCTCCGATAGCCTGAAGTTACTCTCTTTTAGCATTAGCTACTCTGTTTGGGCAGCAAAAAAAGCCCTTCACCCAAGTTTATTCCTTTCATCAGCTCATGACTACAGTTAAAGACTGAGCAGGTCTGTTTTTCCAGCCCAAGCGGTTTCTATTCACAAGTCCGCTTACTAAACAAGGCTCCTTGTCTAAGTTTTGTACCAGTTCCTGCTGCACACACCTATCTGTTGAAAGTTGATGTATTGAGGCAGATAGGTGCTTATTTGTTTGGATTTCTAACAGTTTAAATATGTCATTGCAAGAGAGCTAGACCAAAAATTAACAAAAAGCAGTGTTGCTCTTTACTGGGTTGAGTTGAACTGGCTGACAGAATATCTTCTTTGTTCACTTGGCATTAGCAATTGCAAAGGAAATAAAGTTATACTTTTCTCTCTAAACATGGTGTAATGCTTCTTCAGGCAACAGAACTGACTGTAAGAATGGACAAAGCTGGACTCTTGCAGGTACCACAGTTTTGCTTGGGAGATTTGACCCTTTCATGAGGATTGCTCTAGCACATGGTGTAGCCACTGCTGTTCTTAAAATAGGACAAAATGGAACAATTTCTGCAATGCCAGTTTAATAAAGAAATTTCTAAGGGAAGGGAATGAGCTGAAGTGTAGATAAAATTATGAGAAGAAAAGTGTTAGATTGTGCACAGCAGCTGCATTGCTCCAGGTAATACCATGCTCTGTGTGCTGCCATCTTTCCACAGTGCTTGGTTTTATGTGATAAATTGAATTCAGTGTAACCCAGCCATCAGTCTTCATTCAAGGCAGTGCCTTTCCAGGAAGTTCTATATTTCAGAAGTCCTAAGTAGAAGCCTCAACAGTTGTGCAGGGCATATATATTGTTCCAGGAGCAGTATAGAGCTGCTAAAGCTGCGTTTCCTATGCTTTTATCCCCTTTACCACCTGTGGCTCCCAGCAGCTCCAGCTCACCCTCAGTCCCTTGGGGCATCCCCACCATTGAGCCACTGCCTGTGCTGTGGCTGCTTTGGAGCTCTGTGTGCCTGTTCCTCTGCCTGAACACAGATTTGTCACAGAACTCACAGGGGCTTCCCAGGTCTGCCTCTCAATGGGATTCTCCAGCCCTTCTTTGGTTATTTCATTGTCTTGGTAGAACATGGGGTAGAGCCCCGATACATTAACATATTCTCCTAGGAAAAAAGCTAAATTACTGTGATTTTTAAAATTAGTTTTCAAATTTTCCATGTGAACAAGGTATCAGACTGTCAGATTTAGTATACTTGCCAATGTATAACATATATATGTGATTTTTGTAGGGTGAAAGTTATCTAGTAAATATTAATTAAGGTTCCTTTAACCATGTGTATTTTAAAATTCATGTGTGACAAAATAACAGACTTGAGAGAAGGCCTTTTTCTTAATTCTTCAGGTATCTTCAGAAACTGATGCCCAGGAGGTTCTCTCAGAATATCAGGAGATGGTTTTGCACTGTGAGGGTGTCTGAGCCTGGCACAGGTTGCCCAGGGAGGTTGTGGAGTCAAAGCCATTTGCGTGGTCCTGAGTGAGGATCCTCCTTCACCAGATGACCTCCAGAGGTCCCTTCCAATCTCAACCATTCTGTCATTCTGTGAAGTTTCATTTTTCTACAGAGGGGTTCATGGCACTGCAGGAATCCAGAGACACAGAGTTTATTCTCCTGCTGCTCAAGCTAACTTCATAGTACAGGAGTCCAGGACACCCATGTTTTCAGTTTTCAACTTCAAGAGGGCAGGAGCATGGAGAGCTTTTTTCTGTTTGCTTTTTGCTATCCAAAATTAATGTGTCTAAAATTGAAGATATGTGTTGAAATTGGCATCTGCTTCCAAGATAAACCCTAACCCAAGACTGAGGTAGGATTAATTTGGAAAATGAACACCACAGTTTACTTCTGGACAGCTGGAATTTGGTTAGGCTAATGGGGCCAACTGTTTAACTCTCTTGGTCAGTATGTCTTAATGAATTATACTAATTTATGCCAATGGAAGAGCTTATGAGTTTGGACCAGTGTTGTTTAAATGGCGAACACACACGTGTAACCTCAGGACAGCATGTGGCAGTGACTCACCTCTGTGTGGTGTCACCTGAGGAACCTGTGTCTGGCTGGTACAAACAGGGGCCATTCACCCTTCCACATGGAGCGTGGCTGCCCCTTCCTCAGCATCTGTACAGTTAGAAAGTGCTCCAGTGGGCATAGGCATCCAGTGGCAGTAATCTTGATCAAGGATAGTCTTTTGTCATAGAAAAGTAAATTAGATGTTAACGGGAAAAAAAGGCAAGACAAAAAAAGGCAAGACTCTTGCATATCTTCAAGAGTCAGTCAGAAAATTATAGAAGTATTCTGCAATAAATAAAAGTATAATTAGGAAAGTTAACATGCCAAACAGTTTGTGCTATACAGTCTAAATCCTTCCTGATACTCTGAGCAATGTGGCTCAGGGAGCCACAAAGAGTGGCTTCATTTGTATCAACAGGTAGATTAGATAGTGAGAAGAAGAAAAGTAGGTTTCCCATCATAAAATTTCTTTAGTAGTAAGCAGAGCACTTGTGTGTGACTGACTTGGTGTCAGCTGGGAGTTTCATTTGAAAAAGACACCTGAGAACTGTCCTGTGCTGACCTCCCACTGTCCTTCTTGGAATCAATGCTGTCAGCCTGCTTACAAGCATCTTGCTCCTAAAGTGATCCGTGCAACAAAACCGAGACTCAAACAGGTTTTGTATTACCTAAAAGTACTCCAAGAGATGTACATTTATTTACTTAGTCAAAATTAATTGTTATTATTTTTATTCTTATTTTAGATACCGAGTGTATTTTGGAGCCTCTGTCTCTGCCAGAAAGTCCAGGTGGTGTTGATGCAGTAGAAAGTTCTCCCTATGTGCCTTGTATTTTCTGCAAAGAATGCTATGTCTTAGCAGAACAAAACCAGCTCCTGAAGCATATGATTATTGAACACAAGCTCGTCATAGCAGATGTAAAACTGGTGGCAGATTTTAGAAGGTAAGGGTTATGTCATCTAAAATGAGTGTCTATGTGTGCAGGTGTTATTGAAAGCTTTGGAAAAGTAGAGATCATCTTTTTAAAAAAGACATTGTGGGAGGATTTCTGCTAACTTTTCTTATGAGCAATTTGCTGCTGGACTATAAGCTTGTTTTCCTATTTCCTTCCCTCTCCCTAGTGCCTAGATGTTGCTGGCACTAGGGAGCTCAGTTTTAGAATACATGGCAATTCCTGTGCTTGACTTTTTTTTTAATATATCTTAGGGTCTTCTCAGGTCCTGTCACTAATCGACAAGTGTGCAAACTAGAAAGCTGGTTTTTAGCGAAGCCCATACCAGACAATCAGCTTTCCTAATCTGGGGTTTTATTTGTGTAGGGCAAAACTATTTCTATCCCTGTACAATGTCCTAAAGCTGTGTATTGTACACACACTGCTCAGGACAGGATCTCTCCCATTCTGGGATGAAATTTGTTTGTGCTACTTTAAGGACAGTATTCCCCCATCAAAATCACATTTAATCCTTAACTGTGCTTTACAGTACTGTGATCTACACACAACTGTGACTCCTACAGCTGTGTCATTGATCATCTCACCAGGATCACATTTGGCTTTCTCTCTCTTAACTTCCTCCAGTAGCCGGCATGGCCCCAGCTGGCTTGTAACTTCAGAGACAAGGTACTTGCCTGGCATTTTGCTTTCCACAGTAATGTGTGGGCCAGGAGGAGGGCTAGACAATACCTGCCAGTCTGTAGATAGTTCTGCTGTAATATTTAAGTGTTAGACAGATAAATTCTCAACTCAAGTGAGTTTTCTAGTAGGTCTTCTGTCACTAGTTACTAAGTCAAAATCAAGACCTTGTGTTTATCAAGACTCCAAAAAAAAAAAAGAAATAATACAATATAATTTAGGAAGAGAAATGTAAGCCATATAAATTAAATCCTTAATCAAATAACATTGCTTAAAATTGAAAACTGATGGTAGTTTTTGTTTGCTTTTCTGCTGAAGGCAGGCAGAAGGAGAATGTACTGTTCTTTGGAGATAGTGCTAGTATCTTTGGGTAAGTAAAGGAATCAGAGCTGCTCAGTCATGGACCACCAGTCTAAGCATGCTTGGGGGAATTACTTTGCATTAATAGAAATGTATTTTAAAATCACCCCTTCAAAAAGGGCCCATTTAGATTATTTTTGCTGCTAATGCAATTGGAAGGTAGCCAAATCTTACAGAAAGTGGCCCCAGGACATGAGATGATGGAATTGTTGCTCTGAAGTGTGCTTTGTCTGATTTGCTGTATTAGTAAAATAGTCTAATACTATGCACAAAAAAGAGAATATATTCTGAAGTGTTGAACTGAGGTGAGGAAAATACAGGGATCAACTCTGTAAAGATAGTATTATTTTTATATTTGGCAATGAGTTACAGCCAGTCTTAGGAATACATTTCTTGACAGAACTGCAAGAAGTGGATAATCCAGAAAAGACCAATGCTAATGAAAATTTTTTTTCTTTTCTTTTTAACTTTGAAGAATAAAGATAAGTTGGCATAAGGGCAGAAGGAAAAGAGATAAGGGGAATAAGCTTCTGCTTCATGACTCAACATGATCACTCATTCTGGCTCCCTGGAAGCCAGGACATTGGTTTTATCTGGTCATTGATTATTTGGGTTAAGTCTTATGATATGAAATCCCTTAACTGTAATTTCTGTGACACAGACAGTTATGGGCAGGTGAGTTTGTACCAGTGTTCATTTCTCTCAGTGCAAGGGAGAGACATTTATTAAATGAGCTCTTGAAATCTCTCCATTTGCACATTTATGTCCTAAAAGCTCAAGGATTACTTAGTCTGGAAGAACTACAGTTCTGTTTAGCTACTCTTTCAATGAGCATTGCAAACAGTGGAGCAGGCAGGGGGAGAAGGGGCCTCACCTCTCACCTGCTGACATCTGATGATGCTGCTGAATGAGCCCCAGCCACGTGTGCTGGCTTCACTGTGCTCAGCTCTCTGCTGCACCAGAGGTTAGTCCTCTCCATGTCAGACTTAGCAGAAAGAAAGATGTGTTGATTCCTTGGCTGCTGCAGTTGAAGTCCTCAAATATATTAGGTGAGAATGGTATAGGCAGTGTGAGCCACTATGGGATGTGATAGCTGTGGCAAGTAAATTTTCAGATTGCACAGGTATTAAAAGCTGCAGCTATTTTAAAACGCTCTCATAATAATGATATCTGATTTTTTTAATTATCCTTTTCCTAATTTGGTGGCACAAAATAAGAAGAAATCATTGAATAGCCTTTACCTTACCAACTCTCACATGATTTATATCATACATGAGAATAAATTTAAGCCAGCACTTAAGCATTTTCAGATTATTTTTTATAGTAAAATTCTGAATAATTAGCACAAGAGTTGCTTGGTTCCCTTCATCATATAAATGAAGTGATGATTTCTCCTTGGTTAGACAGGAGCTTCCTAGTTTAGTGGAAATCTAATCTCAGTTGTGTTCTGTTGATGCAGCTGTAATACCAACAAAGATAGTACAGAATGGTTTTAAACAACTGTAGTTGATGGGTTAAACTTTCAAGATGTGTTTAGGTCTTTTCTTATTCTGTCTGCTGTCTTACCCCCAGGTGTTCAGGGACTTCATTTTTCTGTCTTTCTAGTTGTCTGCCAAGCTACAGCTTTCTCTGTAACTCCACAGGAGACCTGACAAAACCTCACTTTTGTCAAGTTGGTGTTTTTATTGAGTTTCAGCTTCCTGACTGCATCTTGCAGAACACAGAGCACAATATTTTGGGAATTTGAGAATGCTCTGTAATATATCTTTTCAGTAAAGATGCATCTAAGTGGCACTTCTGTCTGTAGATGTGAATAGGTCACAATGTTTATGCAAAGCTTGGTGCAAATCTGCTTATTGAGTTCTTCACTTTGACAGCATGGTTAAACCCAGTTAAAGTGAAACTGAATTAATTTCATAAAATTGAAAACTAATATGAAGGAAGAAAAAAGGGACATAGGAATTTAAAAAAATAAACAAAAGCACATAAGAATTTAGAGCATGAAAAAAGCAAGAGCTAATCAATTTTTTATTACAAGTTTTTCAGTGTTTCCTTTTTCACTGATCATCTCCCCCTTATTTTTAAAGCTACATTCTGTACTGGAAGAGGAGGTTTGCAGAACAGCCTATCACAGACTTTTGTAGTGTGATAAGAACAAATTCAAAAGCTCCATTAGGTAAGTTTGTTGCTTGCTCACTCTCTGATGGGCAGATCATGGGATAATTTCTGGCATATACTGCTGCTTTGATCAGCCAAGTGTGTCTGACACTAGGGCAGAAAACCACAGAAGTAATGTTTAACTCTTAAGCACATATCTAAACTTCCCTTTTCTGAGGATTACAACACATGCTTCAGCACTATGCTGAGTGAGGATGAGATCAATCCAGGCTTAAATGTGCTGTGAACTGCGCCCTGTTGCAAACCAAGGCCTGGAAGCAGAGCTGCTCACATCGTGCCTGGAGAGATGTTGGTACCCACTGCATAAAACATCAGTGATGGTCCTTCCAAAATGATGAGAAACATTCCCAGTGAGCTGCCTTTTCCGACTTCGCCCTGCCCACCCCCTGCACTGATGCTGCTGATTCTTCTTGGACATCAGGGCCACATCCCCCTTCCTTTCCCCTGCCACAGTGCTCCCTGCCCCAGGAGTGTCAGGAGATGTCATCCTCACAGAAGCCATACAATTGTGCGGTTTCCTGGGCTCCAACACAAGTCTGAAACCATAGTTCACTGTTCTGCTGCATTGGTGTGGTGGCACATTCCATCCTTGGGACAGTGTTGACTGTGTGGAGGAAGGGTTTTTCTCAGAAGTAGCTCTGATGCATTACTTTGGCTGTCCTTTTCTAACAGAAAAACATGGTTTACCTAAAATAGATAACTTTAGGGCTTTTCTGCATCTTTAATTCTCAACTGAGACCTTAAAAGAGAGGAAACAGTGCATGCAGCTGGTGTCAGAGATGGTTAGAAAGTGGAATATGAGTACAAAATGGATGAAAGTAATTTTTTTAATTATTCAAAGTAATTTTAAGAAAAGTAGCCCTGGAAAACGTGAAAATCATTCCAAAAATCATCATTCTGTTTCTCTCACAAACACTTACTACTCAGTTTGAAAACTGCAAATCAAGCACCTGGAGAGCAGAATTATGAAATACCAATGAGCCTTCTCCCTCTCTCTCTCTCTCTCTCTCTCTCTCTCCCTCTCTCTCTCTCTCTCTCTCTCTCTCTCTCTCTGTCTCTCTGTCTCTCTCTCTCCTCACCCCTCCCTCTCCCTCCAGAAAACTGTTCATATCTTGACCCATTATCTTTTGTATTTTCCTACATGCTGAGTAATTGTAAATCCTTTGAATAAAATTTGTTGCCTTCTTCAATCGGATATGACCATATATAGTAAAAAGGTTGCTAAAGATAAAATATGTGTAAAACACGTAAGTAGAAATGTAAATTAGGCAAGTCTCAAAGTATGGTACTGAACAGTTGTGTATATCCACAGGTGGAAAAATATTTGATGGTAAAAGGTAATGTGATAGATCAGAGCAAGGGGAGGATAAACCAAATTATGATAGCTACTGAAAACTGACAGTTACTTAGGGAAATAACTGGTAAGATAAAATTAAAGATGATTTCATATTTCTTTCATGCTGACTTTAATCTGTAACCAATGTAAATGCTAATGTTTTTATGTGTCCAGGAGAACCATCACAAAAATGAATAAAGCTGGTAGTGGAGGAAAACTATGCAAGACTCTTGCCTTCATACTCCAATATAAACATGCACAAATATTTAAACATGTTTCATTAAATTATGAAACTAAAGTAACTGACTTTTATAGGTTAAAAATCACATTCTTACATTGTTAATAAATTCTAAAGTCTTAGCAAATTATCTGCCAGTAATATTCAAAGCAGCTGCAACTTCCCATTCCTTACTTACACTTTTTAATCTCTTAACAGAGGAACAGGACAATTATTTTCTTTTATGTGATGTTTTACCAGAAGACAGATTACTTCGAGAACAGCTTCAGCAAAAGAGACTGGTAAGAAATTATTGTTTCATTTTTTAAGGTAAACATTCCAATAGAATAATATATAATAACTTAGCAGGCATTTTAAAGTGAAAGCATTTTTTGCAAGATGGCAAAATTCTTATTTTTTTTAAGCTCATTTCTCTAGCTGCTGCACAACCATACACAAATCCCCTGTTTATAGACTTTTCCTTGGGATAAATGTACAGGTTGTATGTCAGTGTTCCCACAAGTGGAGATTACACCCAGAACACTGAAAAATGTTGAGTGTGCTGAACATTTTTCTGCTTGCAAGGATCTGCAATGCACTGGCACACTATCTTTCATGTAATAATACACATCTAGGGAAATTAGCAAACTAGAACTTGGTGTGAGATACTGTGAGCAGAGAAGGTGATACTTATCTACAAAACCTTTGAGCAAGCTGTTTGTGTGCATTCTCACTCCCTCTCCCAGATTTCATTAATTCACAGTCTCATACTCACAAGCACCATGGTGTGTGAGTGCAGGAAGTCTGGCCAGTATTGTTTCTGTGAGATGCAAAGGACATGAAATGCCAGCTCTTGGGTCCACATGGACCATTTTGGTTCTTCTTGCCTGATGCCAACCTAGTACTGTGGACAGACCTTGCTGAACTTTTTGGCATTGTCAGTTCAGAATGGATGGTCCTTCAAGTTCAACTCATGCTGACCAGCTTCCAGGAGTCTTAGGCCAGATTGTTGGCCAGTGCGGTTTTTTTATGGTTTCTTGTTTGAAATACATATCTGGAGTCTGGTTTTGCTGTTGGGCTAATTTAGAAATGAATGTTGCATGGTACATGGCAGCCTTGTTGATAATCTCATGTTAGGATGCAGGGAATTGCAGTGGAGATGTGGAATACCCTGTGTCTGTACTGTGAGATGTGAGAGTGCAGGCCTTAGGGTCTTTACATTCCTCAGTTTAGTGCTGGCAGCCATGTCCTGAGAATTGTCAACACAGGCCTTTTAACCCTTTGTTATGCTGTTTCTTCTGGTGTGTTTATATTACAAGTTTGTACATAAGCAGCATGCAAATAAAGACACAGTAAGTGATGTGCATTCAGAATGAAGGAGAACCTTACAAAACCCAAGTTCTAGTCCTGGGGAAATTAGGATTGGCAGGCAAAATCCAGTTGGTTCAGCTACTCTCTGAGTGCTATTTCTTTTTGCTGGCAACAGTAATATTCTTCAGCTTGAAGTACATGACTAGTGAATTCCCAGAATTGGAGAAATATGTGCAAGTCTTACACAGCTTTCCATAGGATCCCAGCTCCTGCAAAGGAGAAATGTGGTAGTTCTTCAACTGGGGATTTCTCATGGAGTTAGAGTTGCCTGAGCTGAAACCTGTCTTCCTATATAGGCCCATTGGATTTTCATGGACTAAAAAAAACACTAGGCACTCATGCCTAGCATGCTTCCCTTCCAAAGCTGTCTGGGATCAGTAAAAAAGGTTTGTCTAGGTCAAAATCTTACCCTTGACAGCAGCTAAGTGTCTCTGGTATTTGCTGTCTTCTGATCTAGTGGTGATCCTTTCCCAAAATACTCACAGTCTCCTGCAATTGGCAGCTCAAAAATTTCTGAATTCAGCGATATGAGCCTCCAACTCTGAACCCACAGCAACTGCCAGGATCCCCACTACCTGCAGGAGTGAGTTGTGCAGCTTGACCACGCACGGGGAGAGAGCCTTCTATTTGGTCATTTTGAACCTGTCATGTCACACCTGGCAGGTTTTTGTATTAGAAGAGATGGTGAAGAATTTGTCCTTAGTATTATCCAAACCATTCATGATTTGTCTCCTGATTTATCTGCCTTACATTCTGTCTCATTAGTCCTGTGCTGGAGTGCACGCTAATGGCAAAGAAGGATAACAACATCCTGGGCTGGTTTAGGAAATGTGTTGCAGTCAGCTCAAGGGAGATTGTCCTTCCTCTCCACTCAGCACTGCTGAGGCCACATCTGGAGTGCTGGGTCCAGCTCAGGGCTCCCCAGTACAAGAAAGATATGGATTTCCTTGAGCAACTCTGGGGCAGGGTCACAAAGTTCCTTAAGGAACTACATATGAGGAGAGGCTGAGACAGCTTGGACTGTTGAATCTGGAAGACAATGCTCACAGGGGAACTTAGTGATGTATATAAATACTTGATGAATAAAAAAGGAGTCAGATTCTTCTCAGCTGAGCCCACCAACAGGACAAGAAGTAATGGGCATGAACTAAAAATCAGGAAATTCCCCCTGAAAACAAAGAAACGCTTTTTTTTTTTCTTACTGTGAGGGTGGTCAAACACTAGAGCAAGTTACCCAGAGGGGTTGTAAACTCTTCCTCTGTGCAGACAGTCAAAAGAAAACTCAACACACTCCTTGGGTAGCCAGGTAGAGGTGACCTTGCCTGGGCACAGGGGTTGAACTTGTTGCTCTCAAGAGATCCTTTGCAACCTCAATGATTAAGTGACTTGAGGTTGAGGAATGCTGTTTGGTGGTTCTTCACAGTGCATCATTACTGCACTTCTCTGTATCTTTTACAGTTTTCTACAATCCTTTTGAGTTTGTGATAGACACCTTGAATTTAGCATGTGGGCATGCAGTGTCGTAATGGTACTTGTCTTCCAAGTGTATATCATGTCTGTGGCTTTCAGGGAGGAAAAAGGGTTGTGATGGAGCGTGCAGCTGATGTTTTCATAGAACCATCTTATTACAAATAATACCTCCTAGCTGCTATAAATTGGAGTGTACCTTTTTGTTTTTTAAAGGGCATTTGTTTCTGATTTTTTGGTGTTTTTTACTATGCAGTTCTGTACCAGCTAAGCCTTCTCTCCACTGCAGTGCCAAGGGCATGAGGAGTCTGTTGGCAGGTGAGCAATCTCATCTGCTCTGCAAGTAGACGTTTTCTCAAACTCTGGAATGAGTGGAGAATTTAACCCAAAGCAAGTGCTGGTTTTGTTTACAGAGTAATTAAATTAGGAAAGAAAAAAATATGCATTTTTATTATGGTGCAAAATAGTTTGCAGTTTTGAATTTCAGAATTGTATCCTCAGTTTTTACAGAAGGATTTTGTGAAATCGAGCCGCAGCTGTAGTTGGGGCTAATGGAGTCACTGCTTTAGTTACAGCAATAAAGTCTGTTTATTTTTTCATTTCCTTTTGCTGCAATCTGAGTGTTGACTTGCAAGTTAAATAGATATTTTGCTTTGTAAAGCCTTTTACCTCCAGAAAAGTCCTTCAATTAAGACTGAACTGGCAAATGGGCTCACGTGAGTTGCGTAGAATAAAGACCATAACTATACAACTTTTGGTGATTTTTCTGCATCCTTTGAATCCTAACTGCTGTCTCCAACAGCAAGCCCAAACAAGGACAAATGCTGTCTTTAAAATGTGCTGCCTGAAGCATTTCATTCTGCAGTTTTGAAACTCTAGTTTAGGAATATTTCAGGCTGTATTGCAGCAGGGAGCTAGCCAAGGTGGATGTCATGCAGAGACATAATGGTGATTGTGATGTATTGAGAGAGTCCAAGGAATGAGCCTGAAGTAGGTTAGAGAGCATAGCTTGCTGAAATAGCTGACAAGGCTGTGAAATACAAAACAGATACAGTCTTTTGGAAAAAGACAGTCTTGACAAAGATTTCCTAGTTGTGAAGCACTACCAGGCAAGGAAGTCCTGGCAGCAAAACTGAGGATACATGGAGGGGCAGTGTCAGTATAAGGCGCCTGGGTGTTTTCTTTAAATAAAAAAACTAACATCCCCAGACCTATTTTTTTGAAAATACATACTTCCTACAACAGCACTGACCTTGTACTGCTGTCATGCATACAGATATTCACCCATCATCTGACTGGCAGTTTTAGGTGAAGGAGCTTCTCTTTCTCCCAGTAAGTAAAGACCCCAAAGAGGAGTCTTCACCAAGACTGCAAGCTGTACCAGCTTCCCAGGAAGAGCTGTTTGTATCTGATTCCCAGTTTGTCACAATCTTAAGCTGAGACAAGGTTCAGGAGGTTGAAGATATACACTGGAAGGGATGGAGGTGTTAGTCCAGTTTAGTGTAATGCAACATCAGGAGCGCATGTGGGATGTGCCACAGCTTCTTACACAAACTGCCAGGGCTGTGTCCTCTGTTAGGAAAAAGCCCTCTAGGTTGCCTGCAGTTAGCTGTGTAGGATTGAGTTTGCCATTCCGTGAGGTGTTAGGTGGTTGCCCATAAACCTGCTCATTGATACCAGAGGTAAAGCTGAATCACAGGTAGAAACATTAAACTGATACATTTTATACAGTATTATTTAAATCATTGCATAAGATCTCACTGTGGATTCTATTTATTTCCATGCACCATGTATATAAAGTTAAGAGAATTTTACTGGAACTTAACTGGAACACATACTGCCTTTGGAAAAACTTGGAATTTCTGTGAGAACCCACACTCAAAAAATACTAACATCTGGTTTGTGCCAGCAGCACATTTGGATTCTATATGTTCATTGTTACAAGTAAGGATAAATATGTATAATAAACTTATGTGATGGAAAGATTTTATGATTATGGTTTTGTCTGAATAACCATATCTGTTCCTTTTCATAGAGAGAAATTCTAGAACAGCAACAACAAGAGAGATATGACACAAGTTTTCATAGTATGTGTATGTTCTGTGATCAAGAATTCACAGGAAACAGGTTTGTTTATTGCCCTGTTTGCTTTTGTTTTATTTTTTGATACCTACTCAGCATCTTTGTTTATATTTTCAATGTCATTGAACCAGTTAATGCATAATGTAGGACTCAGAAGGTAGAATTAACTTCAAGGTATAGTTTACATATTTCTTTCAACTGAAGTGGCATTTTAAATAGATCCTATCTTACTTCTCAAACTTTTTTATTTATTCCAGTGTAATTATTTCTACTACACAGTATGCTGGAGTTGGGAACAAACCATTTTAAAGAGAAACTTTTTTTTGGCAACTGTTTTAGTGACAAGGACAGCTGTGTAAGTCAGTGTGATGGTTATAAAAACTTTTTATCCAGTTGTATGTTTTCTTGTTTAAAGCTCACCTATCTGGTGTGAATTTGAACATCAAATGAAAGAGGAGAGGAAAATTAGAGTGAGAATAGAGGGCTTTACAGCATCAGTCAAGTGTGAGCAAGAATTGCACATAAGTGCATGCTCCAAAGAAACTGTGTGTATTCAGAGTAAATCAGTTTCAGTTGGAGAGGCTAAGTCTGTTTGCATGGGTAGTTCTGGTAATCTGGAAGGGTAGAAGCACCAGAGGTCGTTTTCCTGCAGGTCATCCCAATGTTCTGTGAGTACCCCTCTCTACTGCCTGGTGACAGTAGAGGAGCTTCATCCTCTGCTTCCTCCTGAGTCTGACAGGCAGAGTGCATGTTTGAAAATCATGCCTGGACAATGGTAAAAGCAAGTGTCAACATTTGGATGTTTCTTTAGTCCCCAAAAGCAGAAGCTGAGGCATATAGAGAGGTTGGGCACCTAAGGAATTAACCAGTATATCTCTGTCAGAAGAATACCTTATTTAAACATCCATTATGTTTATTTGTGTACACTTTTGAGTGCCATTGATGTTGCTGGTGCTGTGTGAAGCAATATTGATGTAAAAGCACATTGCATCCAAGAATTTCTGCTCTGCTAACCAGCAGAGAGAAGTCTGACAAAAGGCTTTTTAGAATGTTTCCCAGGAGGGTTGTTTGAAATGTGATTTGCTTATACAGGATAATGAACAAGCTTTGCTAACAGTGAGGGTCAAAATAAACTCTACTGTAATTTTCATTTAAAGGATTATATTTCATGCATGTGGATGGAGCAGTTGAAATGTTACTGAACATTCAGCAGAGCTGAAAATGAAAAACTTCCTGTTTCAATAAAATTGCACTCTTTATTTTCTTAGCAGTGGCAGCAAGACTATTACTGTTTATTTAACATTGGCTTTTATGCAGTTTTAGAGCCATTGGTGTATTTTAAATCCGTAATTGAATAATTCTTATGTATATGCAAGAATATGTAACATTCTATTTGAATGTCTTTTGTAGATCTGTTCTTCTCAATCATATGGCAAGAGAGCATGCCTTTAACATTGGGCTGCCAGATAACATTGTGAACTGCTATGAGTTTTTGGCTGTATTACAGAAAAAGCTTGACAAGTAAGTAGAGTTTTGTTTGTTTGTTTTCACTAAACTTGAGTTGTGTTTCTTTTAACTGGAAATAGTAGGTAAAAATTAATTCCACATTTGTGGCTAGTTAAGAAGAAACAAAGAGAGCATGTAAGTTTATTGTGAGTCCTCTTAGAAGTCTTTTTGTTGCCTTTTTGAAAGCCAATTCCTAACAGTTAATAGAATGAAGTTAAGTGCCATGTTTCAGTTAGGTGTTGCAGAGTTTGACATCAATAATAGCACATGCCTTTTTCTCATAACTGTTAGCATTAATGTTCTTTCTCATCGTGACAAATGTTTTTGCTAAACATCTCCTTAATTGCTGAATACAGAGTCCTTGTTCCAGTCTTCTTTTGCCTCCATCTACCATTACTGTGGGATGTTTGGTCTCTCCCTTTTGTACTGCTTAGAGAGCCAACCCAGAGCAGAAGGGGATAGATGAATGTTAACTTTTCCCAGAAAAGAAGCCATACTAAGAATGCCTTTTATTGTTGGTGTTGCCTAATGTACTGAATTACCATGCTCACTGATAATTTGCTGCTCTACTGTTTATCAGTAGGACCTGAGGCTTTCAGTTCAAGGGAGTTTTCTCAAAGCTGATCCTCTCTGTAGTTAATGCACATGCTGAAATTGTGTCCAGGGTAGTGAAAGGCCACTCCCCCCTACAGCTAAGGATAGGCATATTAGCTATGCTAGTAGAATAGTACCTGAGAATAAATTACTAGAGGAGAAAAATCTTGTTTCAAGCAAATCAGACTGCATTATGTATGCTGACAGAAAGCCTTCTGTACTCTTCATGGGAATGCCTTTCTCAAGTAGAGCAAACACTTTGCTGTTAGCAGGTGGAGCAAAGCAGATATTAAAATTCATAGATGTATTCTGGCATCAGACCTATGATTCGCCAGCAAGGCAATCTTGATTTGAAGTCTGCGAGCATAGGGAGAGCTCAAAACTTCTTAAATGTCTTGAAAGGCAGAATGATACTGAGAATTCCAAATTCCTGCTCCACACAAAACATCTGAGGGGAATCTGGAACCAAAACAGTTTTATGATGCTGATTTAAGGCAATGCATGTACTTCTGTTTTGTTTGAATTGCTCTGGAATACATACTGTGGTAAAATTCTCATTTGTTAATGAATGTTTTCACCTTCGTAAGTAATGTGTATATACACCTAAATAATACTTTCCTGTCTATGTACATATATTCATGTACCTATGTGTATGTATGTCTATCTGTGAATTATATATACTACTCTGTGTGTGTGGATATGAATTTACTTACAGAATTTTACTTTGGATTTCAAAACCCATTGACCACTCTGGCAAACTTTCATTTGCTCTCCCTGTTGAGGTAGAACTATAAAAACTTTCTGTTTAGCTAATTCAGACTGTTTCAAAAGATAAGTAGTATGTTCACAGTTTGTTTCTTTTCAATCTGAATTACAAAGAAACAATTACAGATGGATTGGATGTTAGTGTAAGTCCATGCTGAGTTACAGAGCTCACACAGTGAGCAATCAGCAGCCTTTCTGTGCCTGCTTTGGGTAATCAGACTTTTCTCCCACTTTGCATATGGGGCAAACAGTAAAATTTTTTGTTATCTATATTTTTCATTTTTTGTCATTGTTATTTCTGTTTGACTCTACTGTGATCTAAGATTATCTTGTAATTTATTTTTTTTCAAATAAGCTTTCTGGTTTCTTTTAGTTTGCTCTGACATGCTTAGGTTAATCTTACTATATATAACTCCAGCTTATTTAAGTTTATTATTTTATACTATTTTCAGTTTAACATGTTGACCTGTTTACCTTTTTATCTTAGCTTGCAGTGTTTATACTGTGAAAAAGTCTTCAGAGACAAAAACACACTTAAAGATCACATGAGAAAGAAGCAGCATCGCAGAATCAATGCCAAAAATAAAGAATATGACAAATTTTATATCATTAATTACTTGGTAAGTAGTTCTGTGAATAATTAGCAAATTGACTAAAGAGATACAGACGTTATCTAGTTAAAAGTGAATAAATCCAAACTAGCAATTAGTATAAAGGTCAAAAATCAAGTGAAGTATTCTTGAGAAGTATGCTCATTTATGGTGTGATATTCTGGATAATTGCAAACTAAGCACTAGTAAACATTTTTTGTTGAGATTTGATTTTGAGAGATGCAAGAGTGTAGCTTGAAGAGACACTAATCATCATGTCATTAGTGCTCAGTCTCTGCTTTAAAAACAGAAGGGAAGGTGAGATTGAGCAATTAAGTAAATGGAGGCCTAACTTAAAGCAAGTTGGCTTCAAGCTCATTTTCTACAAACCTTAAGCTGGAAGTGCTCTTCAGAGGATAAATTAAATGCAAAGAGGAGGAAAATGAAAGGCACACAGATGAAAGAAAAACAGTTAGTTTTTAGCCTCCAGGTAGGTGTATGCTGCTAAATATTTTTTTATCTCAGACCTCTGAGAGTGTGTGCATGTGTATGTAACAGATTTCCATTTGCTGCCTTCAACTTATGAATATAGGAGCTGCTTCAAAAGCTGCTATGTTCTGTCCCAGAAATAACTATAGTTCACCTGAAGTAGTCTTTGTGCCTTCTACATGTGCTAATATCCAGGTTATAAATAGGCATTCATGATTGTTTTACCTACTCTTTCCTTTTAATTTCTCTCCATGGGTGTTACTTTAATACTGAGAACAAAAATTTATGTTTAATCCCTGCCAAATCCCTTCTACCCAAGACAGAATGATTTCCCTTGGTAATATTTTATATTTTTCTTCCAAAGATCAATGATCTGAGACCTGGAGGTTTTTTCCTAGATACTCAAATTTCACAATATTGAAAACTGACCTGTTTTTGCTGCACAGTGAGGAAAAAGTTGTGAAGCTGTGTAGGGTAGATGTTCTTAGATCCTCAACAGAACTGAGCATTTACTTCTCCTTTGGAAGTTAACAGATTTTAATTTCATGTAATTGTTTTAAGTGATTTTAATAGTTTCTTTCTTCTCTGCTTGTCCTGCATGTAATACTATGTTTTCAGAACTTGACATCTTTTTGAATTATCTTTTGTGTCTTATTTGCATTCATTGTTCACATTTTAATCTGTTCCATCTTAGATCAAGAAACTGAGTTAGGTGACTACCCAGAATCTCTGAGAACCATGAAGCACTACTTGAGAAATTTGAAAGACGTGGGAGAGACAGGAAGGTCATAACATGAATACAGACACAATGGCTGTGTCATGTTAATAAGCAGAATATGCCAAAGTAAATACAACAGCAAGGCTAATATTCACATACCCAACCTCTTTTCTCCAGTTGCTCCAAAGCTGGAGGCCTTGCCCATATCACCTGAGGATGGTCTGTGGTCTGTGCTTGCTGACCCACATGCAGGTGGGGTCTGAGTGATGCTGCTGTGTGGCCCCAGACCATGGAAACTGTTTCACAGTCAGGACCTTGGTCCCATTTGCCTGCAACTGGGATTCTGGCCAGCACTTGGCAGGGTCCAGCCTGAACCAGCTCAGGTATTGGTCACTCAGTAGCATCACTCAGACATGCATTCTTTCAGGTTCTGGAAATTACAGACAACAGTAAATGTAACTCAGATTAGCTGTGTCAAACCACCAAAATGTTTAAAATTGGGCAGTGGGTACTGCTTATGCAAGATCTGTGCCAGTACATCTTGTGGGATGTACCTGAATGATCACAAGTCTTTGTCTGACTCTACATGCTCTGCTACAGCCACATTGTCTTTCCACACATTTTCAGCTGTCTACACTACAGTCTACTCAGGGAAATGTCTCTACTCAGCCTTTCTGATCCTTCAGACTATACCCACATCCGAATTTCTGACATTTCTTCTTTTAAAGAAAGATTTTTTTTAAAAAAAGATCAAAAACAGACTAAAAACTCTGTCTTAAACACTTATAACATGGTTCACTATAAAACGTACGTTTGCGCACAGGAAATTTTTAGGAATGTTTCTACATAATGGAAAGTGTTTGCTTTCCAAACAGCCTTTGACAACCCCTTTTTTTCTGCACAGAAACAGGAAGACTAAAAGGAAGAATCTCAGTTTCTTCACTAGGAGTTCAGTAGATTGTCCTTTACATTTTAAGGAGGAAATATTCTGTAGAGCACATACATGCTCTACAGTAGATTATATTAAATGTGATAGGATGGATTTTTTCAAGCTGCATCTATATTCAGTAAATTCTAGATGTTATACAATATCTGCTTTTTGTAATGGCTCAATGTAGTGATTTTCTTCCTCTTCCCTAACACCTCACAACTTACCAGAATTTTTTTTAATGTGTACTATCAAGATTTACTCATTTTTCCCAATGAGTGTTAGAGGTCTGTGCTTCCTATTGCTCTAAATGTCCAGGGGATTATACAGTTTCAAAGACACAAACATGGTTTACCTATCACATCTGAAATGATTCTCTAGTGGATTTGAAGGTCTTTTGACTGCATTGTGTAAGTATGGAAGATTATACCAATCCTACAGAATGGCTTGAAGTGTTAATTCAGAGATGAACTGGTACTGGAGTGCAAAGAACTAAGCAACAATGTATTGATAATATATAGATGTAGAATTCCTTATTTTTCTTTTCTTCAAAAAAACCCTAATTTCCTTGTTTCTCTGTGTGTATTATCCTGTGGCCCCATGGCACACCTTGCACAAAGAGCCAACTAAAAATGGAGAGAGAAGAACTCTGTAATGTGGTGGCTGCTGGAGGCCATGAAAGAATAGAAAGCAGTATTAAAACTCCCTTATTCCCAGAGGAACAGAGGCAAACCCAGACTGACAAGAACTTCCTTTTTGTGTTCACCTGATTGTTACCAGCAGCACTTTTAGGTATAGAGTATCCTTTGTAGGAAGCCCAGATGTCTATTTTCAAATTGACTAATGGCATGTGTGTACAGTATGTAGCATCAGTGAATTAATACACTTATAACTAAACTAGGCAGCTGAGAAATGGTACCTGCTACTTCTAGAAAACTTGTTTCATAAAGTCTTTATTTTCCTCAAAAATAAAAAGATGTTTTCTCCTTATTGCCAAGCTCTAGGTCATCACTATTGTCTGGGGGCCAGGGGAAGAATATTTTATTATGAGAATCCCTTCTTATATTTAATCTCTTCTGATTTACACTGTGTATTTTGTAAAACAGTAAAGGGAAACTCTTCATAAGTTGATGATGATTCAAGATTTAATAAAATCCCCCAACTGGGGAATGCTTCATATTGAAATTCATCCAACGAGGATTAACTAACGTTGGGGTAAGGCCATCTCTTCTTCCTGATGGACCATCTCGAGTTCTGCAGCAATATAAACCACATAACATAACTCAGATCATCACAGCAAGGCAGGTGAAAAGAAGGGCAAGGGAGAATTTGCAGAGGAAATCAACATATATTTGGAGTTTGTGAGCTGCACAGGCCTGGATCTCCATTTGTATGTAGTTTGGGAACTGCTCTTTAGGGAACACTGCTTGAGATACCAGCTGCTGTTTCTAGTTTCTTCCATCTCTGCACTTTTTTCAAGCTGGGATGTGTTGCCTCAGTGAGGCACACAGACTTTCTTCCTGTAGAACTGCACTCTGGTTGCAAAGGTAAATTGCCAGTGAGGCATTTCATCTCTGTGCATTTAGACTGCATTTTGGAAGAGGAAATAATCAAACCACACACATTTGCATGTTCTCATTTTTCTATAGCGTCATCCTCTCTGTGAGGTACACAGAAAGTGTTTAAAAGTAAAAGTTGTTTTTTCTTGAATATATAGCAAGGCCTTCAGGGTTTTTTTAATTATGCATTTTCTAGTGTTTGAACTATTAACAATGTCAAGTCTCATTTTTTCTCTGGTTTTGTTAAGAATTTCTTGGGAATCTCTAGAGATCATTCCTGGCAGCTCTTGCATCTTGGATGAAAAAGCAAAGAAAATTGAATACTTAACAAAGGCACCCTTGGTCCCAGATGCCCATCAAGCTGGAGAACTGAAAAAGTGTTAAAAAAAAAAACCTGAAGGATTTTAGGAATGTTTCAAAGAACTCTTTTCCACCCAATTGCTCAGATTCAGTCTCTTTGCACTTTCATCACAGTGTTCCTAGTTATCCATTCACCATGCAATTTTCCAGTGATACAAGACCTGGTTAGCTTTTAGATTTTTCCTTTTCTTTTTTTCACCTCTGAATATAAATAGATGAGGGAAACAGAGACATCTTACAAGCTCCCTCTCTGCCTTCCTCACAAGAAACACCATAAAAAACATCAGCAATAACAAAGCTCAGATGTATTTTTTCCCTTTCACCTTCAATTAAAAGGTGAAGCTTAAGGCTGCTGTTTTGAACATACTCTGTTATGCTGATACACTTTGAGCTGGTAAGGGGAAAATGGTAAGCATTCCTCTTCATTTTGCAGTGGTTGTGAGCCACTCTGTGCTCATTAAGGTGTTAGCATTAGCAGACATAGGAAAGGAGTGTGCAGCTGGGAGAACATGTGGTGAGAGGTGCTAATGGCTTCGTGATATCTCACAGTAATGGTGACATTAATGAGTCTCCCCTCTCACTCAGAGAGCTTGCACACTACCATGTAGTATCACTGAATTAATTACACAATTTTCATTCTGTAATATATTATGACGTTATGTTTAGAGCTGTCTAGGGACAATTGTTTATCATTTTCCTGATAGACACTAACAACTTTAAGAATTCTCATTAAATTGTTAAATGATCGATATCTTTTCCTTCTTTTTCCAAACACCCATAAAGGCAATAATCATACTTGTTACTAAGGATGTTATTAAATATATTTATTAGTAGGAATATTGTAATAAAATCAATTGAAGGATTATCTTTTTATTAGCTGTCTTTTTTTTTTTATGGGATGAGATCATCAATTGTAATCTTTGTGAATCCTCCATAGCCATCAGGTTCAAAAATACTATTCTGATTACTGGTTAGTTTGCTCAAGTGTATTTTTAAAGACAAGAAGAATCCCAAGATCACTGCTGGTATTTGAGTAGAGCCCTTTAGCTTTTTATTGCCTGTTATTTATATCTCAGTCCTGCTGAGAGTGCTTGCCATTGTGCTGAAGGCTGCACAAATGTATTGTGGTATACTTCTTGCTGAAGGTCTTTAAGGTATAAATAAACAACACAAAAAGCAAAAGGAGGAACAGAACACCATGAATAGATGTGCTTACGTTCATGTCTGAGAAGAGGAGGGAACACAAAGTGGAGTCTATCCCAGAGCTCTGTGCCCTGGCTGTCCTGCTTTCTGGAGCACTCTGGCTGAGCTGACACCAGAGCACTTTCTGGAGCACTTTAGCTAAGCTGAAGTAGTTGCAGGGAAAATTTTTTGTTTGCACTGGCACAGCCTTGGCAAGGCACAGCTCTGAGTGCTGCAGCTGGAGCCTCAGGTGGGGCAGCTGCATGGAGCAGCAACCTGCTGCTTGAAAGGCAAGGTGGGCAGATGGATTGAGCAAGTGGGAGGGCAAACTTGACGTATTGGTAACATACCCGCCTCAGGAACACTTTGGAAGTGTTGCACTGTAGGGGGATAGAATATAAGTAAATAAAGGTAGTCTAGAAAGTAATCTTATCCCCTAAAGAGTTGCAGATGGGTTAATTATTGAAGATTAGGAATAGGCCTGACTTTAACAGGCCCCAGCTGTTGCCAATAAGAAGAAGAGTGTTCTAAAAGTGTGGATTGGTTTGTTGAGTTGGCTACTGTGAGAAGAAGAAAGAGTCAGTGCTTGGAGGGGCTGCCTATGAGCCGCATTGAGGAAGTATGAAGCTCTTGCACTAAGGAGACAACGATATGAAACGTTTGTTGTATAATGACAACATTATGCCTTTTACTCACAGCAATACTGAAGTGATCCAAAAAAAGATATTGATTGTGACTTCTGAGATGTTCTTTCAGTTCAGTGACAATGTGTGATGAGAATCAGGAAATGTTTTTTCTTTTCTTTTCCCCCCCCCAGGAATTTGGAAAGTCCTGGGAGGAAGTGCAGTCAGAGGATGACCGGGAATTACTAGATAACCTAGAAGAGTAAGAGTTACTTATGTATCCATTACACAGACTTGCAGCACCATTATTTTTTGAAGTAGTTGCAGGGAAAATGCTGTGCACAGTTAGTACCCAGTTTAAATTCATTTAAGCCAATCAAATCAACTCCAAATTGTCCTCATTAAAAACACTTCTGAGCAATGAGAGCTGTAAACTCTGTATTTCATCCACAAGCCTGTTTTTTTGTTTCCCTAGAGCTCAAACAAGAGCCTTCTGTTTGTAATGATGTCGACAAAATACATTCATGTTTAGTTTTGCACCAGAAAACAGTTGAACAGATTCTGCTCAAATTTAAAATTAAAAGTAAGCATCAAAAGTGTCAGTATGAAGAAGAAATTGTATAAAAATTGATAAAAAGGTAATAACTAGAGATTAAAGGATTTCAAAGGAAGCTTCTCAACAGTGCTGATTGAGGGCAACATCCACCTCTTCTGCATTCTTCTGTGGTCCAGGCCCTCAGATCACTGCAGAGGTGATTTCCTTGGCCATAGCAAATTGAATAAGCAGGAAGTAATTTATGGGTATCAAGGTCCCTGATCTTCCTGATCCTCTCTGTGACTTGAGGTTAATTTTACTTGACTCTGCCTGGTGCAGTAATAGTTCTAGCTCTCAGCAGCATTATGATTTAAATGGATATTTTGGTAAAGTATTCTCTGTGTACTTGTCTAAATGTAGCATAAGTGAGTAATTAATATTTCATAAGTAAATAACACTTAGAGTTAGCTCTGCCTGATGATTATGACTTTGGCTGGTGTATTGAAAGATTAGAAAGGTATGCAAGAATTTTAAAAGACCTTAGGAAAATAAACACTGAAAGCAATGTTTAATGACTTGCCAAACTGGATAGAAATTGAAGTTAGGATTCTGTTTACTAGTGCAGACAGTTTCAAGTACTATTAAATGGCTGTCTGCATAGAAATTACCCAATATTAACAGCTCAGTCTTTCTCAAATTTCTAATTTTTTTAGACTGTACACCAGATTGTAATCATGCATCCAGCTGTAAATCCACACTGTCTTTTCCACCCCTTTAAAATATTCAGTTTCTCTGGATTTATTTCTAGTGTTGTGAAAGCAGAATCTGAATTGCCCTTTCTCAAAATGTCTCTTCTCTTTCCTAAGACTAAATGAATCTTTTTGACTTTCATTCATAAGAGATTGGTCTGACTGGGAAGAGCATCCTGTATGTGCAGTTTGCCTGTTTTGTGAACAACAAGCAGACACCACAGAGAAACTCTATCTTCACATGCAGGTAAGACTTTTTTTAAATAACAGATTTTCATCACTGTGGAATTAAAAATTGTAGTTGTGACATCTTTATTAAGGTCAAATCAGTTGCTGCATTAAAATGCCCTCTTCAGCACAGAACTAAAATAGTGCTTGCACCTCCAGCATCTATTCTTTAAAACATGCAGACAAGTCAAGCTTTACATTAAGAGTATGACTAGCTATTACTTGTGAGTGTACAGACTGCTACAGGCAGTAAAGTAGCATCTTTGATATCATAGTGGTTTCATGATTTAATATATTTTATGGTTAGCATCTGTGTTTCAGTTTTAATAAACTATTAAATAGTTTAATAATAAACTATTAAAACTATTTAATAAACTATTTAAGTATTAAATATGAATGCAAAAGTTTCTGATAAACCCAAACTTCTGGGGTTTGTTTCATGCATTCATGTTTGTGTGTATGTGTATTCATGTGTATGTCTGTGTCAGCCCATGAAAAGCTGAGCTGTTTTTAATTTGGAATTGTAGAAGTAGTGGAAATAAGATTTTTTTTCTTCCCTTTTTTTTTCCCTCCAGAAATCACATGGATTTCACTTTCCTAAAATAAAGTCAGAGCATGGTGAGTAAGAGGGGCTGTAATTGTCAGCATTTGCCACTAGTGTGGAGAAAACCACATCATAAGAATAGTGGAAAACAAGTTTATCAGTTTTATTTTTGTAGAGACATTTAACTTTTCCATAATGGAAACTGTTTCTGCCAGCTTACAAAAGCAAGCCAAGAACACTTTATTTTTATGGAACTGTTGCTGCTGCCAAGGATGTGTGCTATTTTCTTTAGACCCATTGGATTCTTTTGCAGAGTAGCTTCTACAAATACCTGCTCTATGAGTTCCAGGTCTGGCTGCTGGAGACTTGGAAGTATTACTATTTTTATTATTATTTTTGTTGTTATTCAATGTTTGCTTTCTGCTATAGAATAGAATCATTTAGGCTGTGGAAGACCTTTAAGATCCTTAAGGCCAACTATTAACCCAGCACTGCCAAGTCCCCACTAAACCACGTCCCTGAGTGCCACATCTACACATATCTAAAATACCTCTATTTTAAATACATGGTGACTCAAGTACTTCTCTGAGCAGCCTGTACCAAGGCTTCACAAGCCTTTTGGTGAAGAAATTTTTCTTAATATCCAACTTAAATCTCCCCCTATCACTTGTTACCTGGAAGAAGAGACTGACCCCTGCCTGGCCTCCTTTCAGGTAGCTGCAGAGAGTAATTAAGTCAGTCTGGAGCCTCCTTTTCTCCAGGCTAAACAGGGGGGCAATCTCTGCCCTGCTCCTGCTGGCCACACTGTTGCTGATACAGGCCAGGTGCCATTGGCCTTCTTGGCCCCCTGGGCACTCATGTTCAGCTGCTGTCACCAGCACCCCCAGGCCCTTTTCTACTGTGCAGCTTCCCCCAGCCTGTAACACTGCATGGGTTGTGTGACCTGTTGCAGGACCCAGCACTTCACTTTGTCAAACACAATACACTGACACCCTGACCCAGGCTCATCTCTAACAGGCCTTTAGACAGATTTTATCCCTTACCCCCTTCAAATCTAGTTTGAAACTGTCTCAGTGAGCCCTGCTAACTCCTGTGCAAGGATCCCTTTCCCCCTCTGAGATAGTGTACCCCATCTGTCACCAGCAGGCCTGGGGTTGTGTTGACACACCCATGATCCAAATACCCCAAATTCTTCCAGTGACACCAGGCTTGGAACCAGGTATTGATCTGCTGGCTCTTCCTGTTTTTCCCTCATTATTCCTTGCAACTGGAAGGACAGAGGAAAACTGCTTGTGCTCCTGATCCCTTAACCAGTCTTCCCAGGGCCCTGCAGTCTCTCTTGATTGCCCTGGGACTTCTTGTTGCAACTTCATCACTGCCCACCTGAAAAATCACTAACAGATAATTACCCATGAGGGCAGGAAGGTATCACACATTGACCCTGAGCCCCAAGGAGGCAGCAGAATTCCCCTAAAAGTGAGTCTGGTTGGCATTTTGGCCTTCATTCCCTCCAGCAGAGAACCTTCTGTGACCATGACCTGTATTTTTCTCTTTATGGGAGCAGCTTTTTTGCAGGGCACAGGCTGAGTTAACCCTGGTGGTGCCACTGTGCTGGGTGAACCATTGTCCTCATCACTGTTGGGTTCCACTGCAGGGGCTCACACCTGGGGACGTGGGGCAGTCACAGAGGAGACAGGTCTGCTCTAAGGGACTGCCCCTTTCCCTAAAGTCACTGTGCTCAGGGAGGGCAGGGGATCCTCCAAACCATGCACCCTGTCTGCCTGCTGGGCCTGGCCCAGGGAAGCCAGGGTGCAATGCCAATAGTCAGTCTCTCTCTCACTTCCCAAGGTTCTTCAACCTACTTGCCTCCTCCTGAACCTCTGTCACTAAGCCTAAAGACAGACTGAGGAAGCAAAATGTTTGCAGTTTTTGCACTAAAAGAAGGGTTGGTTTCCCAGCAGCTAGGAATAAACACATTAATTTGCTAAGATACAGCATGCAGGCAGTGCTGTCTGCAGTAAGCTCTTATCAATCCTTATGCTTAATCCAAGCAAGCATTTTTAAATTAAGACTTATGTTGCCCGAGTGCTTGTTCACTACCATCTCTCCCAGGTCTGAACTTCTATCAGCAAGTAAAGCTAGTGAATTTCATCAGAAGAGAAATCCATCATTGTCGTTGTTACAACTGCCAGGAGAAATTTGAATCCAAAGGAGGATTGATAAGTCATATGGAAGAGACCAAACACATTGCATCCCTGCCAGCCAGGACTACATGGGATCAACCACAGTAAGGGCAAATACATTTCTTCCAGCATTTATACTTTTACTTGATAATTTCTATGAAACAGTAAGTTCTGGGATTTGCAAATACAACAGTGCCCTGAGCTCCCTAACTCTAGTGGCCCAGATAAAATAATAAATGGTGTCAGGATTAGAAATCTCTATACAGTCTGAAGATAAAATGAACATAGGGTACTCCTCTTCTAGTTGCATCCAAGATGCATGTTCCTATATATGGGATCTGCACTTTGAAGTCCCTGTCCTAGAGAAGTTTGTTGTTGCAAAATTGTTCTAGAACCAAGTCAAACCCCTTCTTTTGCATGTCTAATGTAGATATATGCATGATGTCTACCTAACTTTAGGCACCAAAACAAATTGGTAGTTTACCCATAGTTTTTTCCATGGAAAATACAGAGACAGTGTAACAAAGGACTGGTTCAGACTCTAAGTAATCTGTATGGGTCCAGGGAATGGTGCTCTCTACCAGGTGGTAGAGCACAGGGAGTGTTCTAACTCAAACACCTCAGTTCAGCCTTTGTTGAGGGATAAATATGGATCTGCAGTCTCTTTTGTAATATCATATGGTTGAAGAAATAGGAGGAAGGGCTCATCTGTTGTCAGCTCTTCTCTATGACTCCTCTACACTGTGCATACCTGCACTGTGCAGTTGATTTTTTGGGTGTGCTGTTTACTGTCATTCCAGACAACCAGACTTGCTCATGTTTCCTTTTTAAAATTCTTGTCTCAGCCTCTCAAACAAAATGTGTGACTGTCTAGTAATCATGTTTTGTTGCTTTCAGGTATTATTTTCCTACCTATGAAAATGATACACTCCTGTGTACACTGTCAGACAGTGAAGATGCAAAAGCTGAGGATCAAAGTGAAGAAGTGCCTGTTGTAAGTGAAGATATATCCAGCCTAAAAGCTCTCAAGCAGAGCAGTGTTTTAAACCAGCTTCTGTGGAAAGAGAACAAGAATCAGGAGAAATTTTGATTTGGAAGTACAGTGGCTGTCCTTTAGTGCTTTTTCTGCAAGAAAAAAAAAACCAAAAAAAAACACCTTTCAAGACTATTGGAATACAGTTAAACTCAAAACTCACTAATGTTATCATCATGGGACATTATGATAACATTATATAACATAAACGATAATATTATGATAACATAAATATTAAAAAGCGAATCCTGAATAAAAATTTAATGTTAACTTTGTTGGTGTATCTTCCTTTAAATTTTAGCTTAATTTTAAAATTGCATGCTTGATTTTATGCTGGGATCTTCAAATACCCTTAGTGCGTTAGAGTTATTTACAAATTCTTCATCTTTTTTTAATTTGTCCTGAATGAATCAGAATATGAGTTCTATTTTAAGGCCACCTTGTGAAAGGTGAGAACAACTGAGACGATGTGTAAAGCCAGTGAGTAAATCATCTATGTTCTATTGCTGTTAGAGAGCAGACAGAAAATGTAATTCTTGGTCAGGTGTGTGAAGGAAATCCTGCTCATTTTTACCTTAGAACTTCTGGAAAATAAAAATCTGTATATCTCTATTATTAATCATCAGTATTTGAGAGATATGGTGCTTATTCTCAAAACTAGCTCAGAAATATCAGTAAAGCTCTGCCTGCCCCATGAATATCTGACTGCATGAAAAGTTGCCTATCTAAAGTCTAATTATTATGGAATAATTGCAATATTGGTTGCATCAAAAATCTAAATACCTGAAAGTATATTTCTTGTATGGTTATGAACCGAGATTTTAAAGAATGACTTAGGGAATTGCAGACACGTGCTCCAAATTAAATCCTAACATTCTCAAGTCCAGAAAAGTTGTCATATTTCCTTTTCAAGTTCTCAAAGTGGCAGAAGGTCTTCAGCATGTCCAGAAAGAATCTCGATCTTGACAGGGTAAAGCTGCTCAGAGCAGGTCCTGCTAGGATGATCCAAACTAAGTATTCCTGAAATGTTAAGTAGTTCCAGAATTCAGGTTTAGCTTTCCATAATATGTATAACCTCTTTCACAAGTGTCAGTACATCCTTTTTTCTTTTTCAGGTCAGTGTTAGAGCACTGGCTGAAAGAATTGAAGTCTTGGCTCAGTGCCCTTCCCTGCCTGAGAAGATTCAAAGCTGCTGCTTTGCCTTTGCACAGCCCTCATTACCTGAAATTCCTTGCTATCAACTGAGTTGTTGTTTGTGTTTATATGGTGATTGTGAATTATAAAGCAGTCCCTGGGAGCAGGGGCTAAAGTGCAAATCTTTAGCCATGTTCTGCAAAGCTTCTATGTCCCCCTAATTCACCCTGCAATCTCATTTGCATCAGTTTCTTTTCATTTGCATTGGGCTGGTTTTCTCCTGCCATTACACATCACCCTCTAGCACCTCTCTTTGCTTTCTCTTTCATATTTTTTCTCAGGCCCTGGTGCTCTGGAAATAAATTAGACCAACAGGATACTGAAAATGCACTGAGTAGGACAGATCAGCCACATAACTGCAGAGTGAAACAGAGACAGAAGCAGTATCTGACTCTGTCAAGAGGAAATGGGATAGAAGAAGTGCAGCAGGTGCTGAGAATACAAACAGAAAAAGGGCACAGTTGTAGTCATATGTTTGCATTGGTACAAAAATCTAGGAGGAGCAAGCACAAGCCTGTGGGAACTCAGCACATCACTCCGGATGTCCAGAGTCGCCGAAGACCCCTCCGGGGGGCTCGGAGACCCTGGCATGGTGCCTGGAACACCTGGTGGCTTGACTTTGATCCTTCCAGCAAATTGCCAACTTGGTATGGGGATTTGAAAGTCACACGGGTTTGAATGGTGCAATAACAGGGTGTTCACAGGGTGAAAATATAGATTTTGGGATTTTTGGTATAGGGGTTATGGGGACAAGATGGAGGGATCAGGGCGTGTCTCGTCCTTCTTCTTTCTTCTTCTTGTTCTCCATTTTCTGCTGTGATGTTGGCACTTGGGGATTGGTTGAGAGTAGAAGTGCACTGTCTAACATAGGTGATAGGTATTGGGAATTAAAAGTAAATATGATGTACGTAGTTTGTAGTAAAAAATACGACACCGCCTCAGGGGCGGCGGAGGGTGCTTGTGGCTGCCATGCTGAGAGAATCTCAGCTGGGCAGAGAGAAAACCTTATAGATAAGATAAAATAAACAACCCGAAGACTGAACATCGAAGAGTCCTGACTCATTCTTCAGAGCACGGACCACCTCAGAACTACCCCACACATCTCAGGGCAGAGAACAAAGCAGCCAACCCGAGAAAGCCCAGTATTTTTGAACTAAAATGTCATGACCATCTTAAATAAGCTACAATCTGTACTTCTTGCATTTGAAAAATTCTTAATTTTGTACAGCAATTGCAATGGCTGTTGCTGCTTTTTTTGCCCCCTAATTTTCTCCAAGCAGTTATTTTCTTCCTAACTTAGAAATTGATTTCCATCTTTGCTTTTTAGTCAGATTCTTAGCTGAGGGAATAAGAGTTAATGGGGCTTACATTAGTGATGTGTGTTGAGCAATGGAAAAAACAGCAAAAGAACTATGGCAGCAGCACACAATGAGTTTTATGGCAAGCCCATCTCAGGAGGGCACATTAGGGGAAGTATAAAATTTTACTGATATATAATAAAATGAAATGGCAAAACATTTCCTAATCATAAGGAATGTGATGCTGAGTCATTCAAATCCCTACCAAATGAAAACAATGTCAGCAGTATGAAATGGCTGCTGTTCTGGTTCTAAGAGGAATTTGAAAAAGCAATGTTTCAGTGTAGAATTAAGAGACTATCTAAAGAGAAATTATATACATAACAGAGTGGTTGAATATTTTGAGTAAAGAGAAAAAGGGATTTAGGAAGAATTCATATGCAGTGTATAACTGTTCACTTGAAATATCAGGAACATGAGGAATTAGATTAGGGTTGCACTTGTTACTTCAGTTACGAACAGGCAACAAAGTAGGTTTAAGTCTTTTGTAGGTTCACAGAGAGAGTTAGTTATGGATTCTAGGGTAAAAATCAAGCATTTTCATTTAGCACAATGATGCTTGTCATTTTGCTGGAGCATACTTATTTGTTCATATAATGCCCACAATTTTCCCTAGGCATTCTTGTGCTCTTATCTGTTTTAAAACTGCAGCTATTTTTTGTCATAAATAGAGGACACAGTAATGACTGCATACAGTTATTAGGGGCAAATATGGTCTTCTAAAAAAAGAGTATTTTTGGAAGCATTACAACAAAAATAATAATGCCTTAATTCTTGAAGTGGACAGAGTTCAGGTTGGCAAATGCTCTTGAGAGAGTCAAGATCATGAGAATGAGTACTTCTAATTGGTATGAAAAAATCTGCATTAGCTTAACTCCGATGAACATTTCTTACAATAATTTTTCTTAGCCTAGACTTGGACTCCTTATACACACTCATTTTTCTGTGTCTAAAGCCATGTTTAGAAGGACCTGGGTTAAAGGAAAAAAAATGCTTGTGTCCAGGTGGCTGGTAATCCTTCCTGCCCTTTTTACAAATATCTTAATTATGTCTTGGATGCTTCTCCACACTCAGTTTAGTCTGACAAGTCTATGCAAACTTAATCTGACTTAAGGAGTTAATGGTTGTTGGCTTCCATTTAAGACACTGTTTTCTGTTTCTGTCTACATTTGCCTGGCGTGCTGTGAGAGCTGTCATCATCTTCTCTTAGCTGCCTAAATGGTACCTGATGTGAGAAACACCAGACTAAGTCTCTGAAAAGTCTCTCTGCTGTTGTCCTTTCTCAGTGTCATTGCTGCCTCTGAATTCCAGTCAGATCTCTACTAGTGATTGAGGTGTTTGTTACAGTCTCTCTCTCCTTCTTCCATTTAACAGTGTTTGACCTAAATCTGAGGTGGCACACTGAACTTTGAGTGGAAGTAAACAAGGTTACCAGTGTCCATTCTCAAATTCAGGTCCAGAGCAGACAGTGGACATAGGCCTTGGCATTATCTACTGTCTACTGCCAATGAACAGCAGCAAATTTCCGGGCTTTGCTCATGACTTGATTCTGTTTTGAATGGCCTTGCATTATTTGCATTTTACTTAGATGTATAGAGAGGCCAAAGAGAATCAAAGATCCCTGGAGAAAAGCTGCATTTCACACTGGCAACATGAAAAATGCTTTGTTTCCCCAGGAGGTTTTGTTAAGTCAGGATGCTTTCTGAGGCTTAGTAACAATACAACAACTGAAGCATCTGTTTGTCAAATTATCAAATTATGCCTTTGTCTACTCTGCCAGGTATGTCAAACTTGGTTAGATAACAATTGTCACATGCAAGAGGTAACTTAAAGCCCTAGCAGGAATTACTGCTTCCATGCAGTAGTCATTAAAATCAGCTGTTGTAGAAATAGATGCAGCAGTGGTTGCATGTAAAATTATCCCTTTTTTCATGAACATTCAATGTTCTGTTCTTCCAAGTGCAGGGTTTTTTTCCTTTCTGTAGGAAGTTTTCTCCTACTAAGCTGTGCTCAATTTGACTTCTTCCACCAGGAAGAAATTTTTAGTTGCTTCTTGAATTGGATTTTACATCTTTTGCCAAACCCTTGCTCATGAAGATGCAGACAAAGTAACTATTTTAGTGATACATGTAACCCTTTAGTTGAATCACATTTTATATTTTAAATCCCTGATAAATTCACTCTCTCCTTAAGAAGAGCAGGGGAATTAAGCATATTTACAACTAACAATACATCAGTTTTGTTTGCATAAATTTAGGTAAAAATAAAAGTGCTTTTCTTCCACAAATGTACCTTTGAACACAATTCTCTCTATCTGGTTTATGATCTTGAGACTGAAAAGCTGGCTATGTGTAGATTACATAAGGGTCTAATGTCTAACCTTGCATTATCATCAATAAATGTAGTCTGTGGATCCTAGCATTGTTCAGCACAAGAAGTGCCAGTGGCAGATTTCTAGTGTTACTGCTAGAACACTGATATGCTTCAACTCTAATTCTCAGTGTAAACAAATCCTTCAAAATTTCACTTTTTGAGGGGGTCATACATATCATTTGTCCGTCACATCACATATCATGAGTGTGTAGTGAAATCCCTCAGAACAACTACAGGCAGACTTTTGGTATCACCTCCAGCCACAGCTTCATTGAATGTCAGAAGATTTACTTTTTATTTCTATGCCTTCTAGAAATAGCAGAACAATCTAGGAATAAATAATGCAGGAATCGCTAATTGCTCATTAGGGAGTCTGTCTTTGTAAACTGTCTGCACAGCTTTACAGAGCCAAGCACTGCTTTAACCTTTAGGTGGTTTTAAATTTAGGCTTCCAGTTGCACTGAAGTCATTTTGTTGCTTTCTGATGTATATCTGTGTCTTCACACCACTTATGGAAGTATTGCTAGGGATCTTCACAAATATTTAACCTGTTGCAATAAAATGTTTTTTGTTAGAATCAAGGTGAAATAAAGAGCAGATAAGCAAGGCTGGAGCTTAGCATTTGTGAAGAAGGATTGTGAACATGTGACAATGTATTTTTACAAACAGTGATTTACTGTGCATTCTTTGACATTTATTGTTACTTCCCTCTGCCTCAGTTTCCTAAACAGCAAGATTGTGATTATATGATAATTTTTAGAAAGAAAACTGCGCATAGAAGACAGGATTCCTATGTATGCATGCAGCTTATCTGCATTAGTTGAGCTTTCAAATTTGAAATATTTAGTTCAGAAGGTGACTAGATCACAGTCAAAAGGTTTAATCATTCAAGAAGAAGCAACTTAATATTGGGATTGCATTCCATAAGGAAACAAATGTTGAACATTTTGAAAATTATTTTTTTTTAAAGAAGTGTTAACTTCCAAATCAGATCTTCAGAATATTTCTGATTTCCCTTCAGTTGAGGTTTTCAAGTAGAGAATGTATATTTTGTAGAAGATCCTCTGCTTTTAGTCATGTTACAGATCTTCCAAGTGTTCAGTTGCATTCTAAGGAAAATTGTTTTCCTGTAAGAAAAAAATGACTGCATAGTGTAGAGTACCCATGGTTGGCACAAATGAGAGAAGTTGTCCATGCAAGTCTGCTCTAGCCTTAAAAGGTATAAACCTATGAGTTTGCTGAGATTAAAGAAACAAAATATATTGCAAAATGCTGTGCATCCCTTGATTCATTTAATTGATCCATTTCTTTATAAGCAATCTCTATTTAAAATCCTAGCTCTTTAAAAAGGTTTAAGTGAAGGTTTGGTATTTTTCTTAAAAAGTATACGTGTGAGGTAGGTAAGATTTTCCAGACTCACTTAAGCTTGTTATTGCATGTGCCTCGCCTTTCCTTCAGTGT
Organism: Geospiza fortis; assembly: GCF_000277835.1. Classification (NCBI taxonomy): domain Eukaryota; kingdom Metazoa; phylum Chordata; class Aves; order Passeriformes; family Thraupidae; genus Geospiza; species Geospiza fortis. The sequence continues at coordinate 1,992,658 of NW_005054411.1, forward strand.
AGGAAAGTCTCTGATTGAGACAGGACTTCTTTTCACTATTAGAGATGATATTTGGATATTCTCTTCTCAAAAGTTGCTGCAATGGTACTTTTGTTAATATTGTCATCTTTACCAGAGGCTTGAGTTTTTTTAATTTGCCTTGAGCCACTCAGACAAACAGTTACATTTCAAGTTAGCAGTCTGTGAAAGGACTGATGCTGGGATCCATGCTTCAATGCAACGGCATGGACCATTTTTCCATTGATGCTGGATTGTCCCTAGGGATCTTTAAAGATGAAGGAGATGTTGTTCCTTCTGCCTTCTAGACTTTGGTGACACTGAGAAAGTCATTTAAATGCCCCTAATGACTGATTTGAAACCAGTTAGATAGGATTCCAATCAATACCTAAAATTAATGTTAGCATCCCGTCGAGCAAAGATTTCCTGCTGTTTAGTTTTGTTTCCGGTTGGAAAAAAAAATCCCAACATTCCTTAATATATGTGACAGTGTTTATCTACTAAATTTTTGGGGCTTTGTGCTGATTAAAAATAGTACAGTTCTAGAGACTGCCCTCTCTTGTTTCTACTGTTTTATTCCTCATCTCTTCCTCTGCCACCATCCCTCCCATTACCACTGGCCACCTCCCACTCCTCAGTCAGGTTTACCTTGCAGTCTTGCATCTGAAAGCTGGACTAAATCTTATTCCAATATTATTCCAAGCTAAGGATTTAGTAAATCTTCATACATGTGCAGAATGCCTCCTATGCAGACTAAGGGCTTTGCTGAGGGAAGGTAGATGGCTTAAATGTTTTGGTGTTGTCTAGTCATGAAGTAAAAAGCAAGAACAAATTTTCTACATGTACATGGGATAATCTGTGTGAAAAGCAGTAGTTAACACTACTTGTCTTGCAAAAGGGCTTTTATTAAATCAATAATGATAAAATATGTACTAATCTATTGGACACAATATTGGAGCATAATATAAACAGATGACTGGTGTAATCTGTTGTGCAGGCTGTAAATTGATGATCTGGTAAGAGCATATACTACAAATAGCAAAAGAATGCTGGATTTTAGGGTTTTTTTCTAATTTCAAAGAATCAAATAGTATTTTATGTCTTCTTTGAGAAGGCTATGTTCATTCAAGAGATTTGAACTTTTTGACCAGGTATTTAGGGTAAACACTGCTTGCCCCTCTGAATTTTGATAGAAATTGAAGTGGTCCTTGATGAGACACATGGTGATAAGGCAGCCATCTGTTTAAAAAGGGGTCCAATAAATGTCATTTTCAGTGACTGAATTAAAATACCATTTATCTTTAGCTCCATTCATTTTATTAATTTTTTTATTAATTATTTTTCATTTACTTTATTTTTGTATCACATAATGTGGAGGACAGGAGGCTTAGAGCCTGGAAATATAAATTTAAGAAAAGGCAGAAGCCATGTAATAGTGGTACAGCTTGAGATGCAGCATTTCCAAAAATGTCAAAGGCATGCCAATAAATGCATTTTTTTCCAGAATAATCAGAAATCTTGCAAAAAATCTGAAATTAATTTTTTGTTTTCTGAATTTTAACTTTAATTCTCAGGAATGGGAGACATTGAGAATAATTAGCATGCAGAAATTATTAGAAGGCCTATTTAGGAAGTAGATGTAGCTTGTTTACACTTGAATATCAAGGAATAGACAGACCACCAGAAGTAAAACCTCCCAGACCTCATGAATCCTTCCTAGAAATTCTCCTTCCCTTCCCACCCGCCTATTAGTCCTGATGTCTCAAATCCGGGAAGATTTTGAGGGCCCTTGGTTTCCCATGGTTTCAGTGGGAGTTGCCAGGAGTAGCTTTTACATTCAGTCACTCAATGTATTCACTCCCTTTGCAGACTGCTGCAGCCAGGAACTGCAATATGTCACGCTGCAAGATATTTTTCTAGGGAGAAGTGCCTGTTTATATGACAAAGAGCCACACAAGTGCTTGTAAAGACACCAAGGAAGGGAAAGACACTAATTTTGTCCCCTCCCATCTCCAGCGGGTGAGTGACACCACTTCTGTCCTGTTCTGCAGCCAACTGGCAACTTACCTTGTCCAAAATACAGCTTTTCCTGTGGTGGTGGAAGGTAATGACCTCCCCATTATCCAAGGACAGCCAGAAGAATGAGAAATCCTCCTGATTTCTTCTTCCAAGAGCACACTGTTTATATTCACCCTTCTCTGTTTTGAGACAGAATACACATTTTTATCCCTGCCTCATCAGGTGGTGTAGGGGATTGCAGGCAGATGGTTCACTGCCAGGCTCCAGATTTCTTTAATCCCTCCTTTCTCTTGAGGGCAATAGCTAATATGCCAGCTGAAAACACAACTAAAGCACTACTTCCTGATATTTTTTGCCCAGTGACTGCTGATATGGAAGTTCACACATATGCACAGATTATTTTCAGCGAAATATCTGAATTTCATGGTTACATCCAAATAAGGTTTTGGGTGCGTTAAAACTGAGGTAAGCAAGGTTTAAATTACTGGGTTTAACTCCAGTGACTGTTTGGATTTTATGCTATTCTCTGAAGCAGGAATTGTCCCTCCAGGCCGACTGCCCTCAGGATGGGGGTTTAGACCTGTGCCTGTTTTGGTGCCACATTCTTCTTGCATCTCTTTTGTGGCAAAACATCCATGAGACTTGAAAATGTTTAAGATGAGGCGGCCTGTGCAAGAAACACTTTAAACATTTTTAGGCAGAGGAAGGTGCCAGACCAAGTCCCCACTCCCCATGCACCTGTACTAACTAGGTTCTTACATAGCAATTCCTCCCACAGCATGAAAGCAAGCAATGAACATATTTCAATAATTTAAAACCAGATGGAAACAACCTCCAAGGAAGACTGTGAGCTCCATATCTCACCTAGATGGAATTTCTGCAGCCCTTATACAGGTAACTATATGCTAGGGGATGCAAACATCTTTTCTGCTGGCTCCCTTTACTGACTGATTTGGGCTTTGTTTTAGTGTGCTTGTTGGTATGGACTGGGCAGGGAATGCAGGTAGCAGCTGGAGTTCTGTGTTTTGTGGCAAGAGCAGGTACCTAAGAGTTGTTACACAGCATCTGAGCTGCTCATAAGGGCCCCACAGCCCCCCGACATGAGCAGAGTGGAAGAAGGGTGTGCAGTGCAGAGACGCCGCGGCACAGAGCGGTGACCAAGGCTCACCTGCTTTGGCTCTCTGGGCCTGCACAGTGAGTTAATAAGCCTCAAGCTGGGGCTCAAGGCAGCTTTTATTTCAGCGCTGTTTAAATTCTCCAGGTCCTGCAGGTAGTTGTTGCAAAAGTAAAAAGCACACAACTGCCACAAGTTTGCCATTATTGGATTAACAAGCTGCAGAGGTCCCTCCTGTCCTTTTCTGTGTAGCGTTGCTGTTCTTACTTGAAATTGGTTTTGTCACCAGTGACAGATTGCAAACTGCCTCACCTTTAGAAAGTTGAGGCTTTAGGCTCTGCATCCATTACTGTCACTTAACACATTGAGAGAAAGGTAGAAACATCTGCTTCCATGCAACATGCTACAAACTTCCTATGAAAAAATCAGATGTGATGTTTTGACAGCTAATATTGCTTAGCATGCAAGACAAGTTCTACCTGAGATGGGCAAAACCGCTGTCACTGAAGTAGAAAACTTGAAATGCCAGCTTCTGAGGCTGACAGGAATAGTACAGAGCAGGAATATTCAACCCTGTTTGTTCAGGAGGCACAGACAGCTTAGAAATTTGTGACATGCACAGAGTTACACATGAAGGATACGTATTGGCTTTTCCCAGTCATTTTGGAAGCTGCCACTGAAGCACCTGGTTGGAAACCATAGACGGAACTCTCAGAAGAAATGAAAGGACTAAGTGTGTCCCAGTTTCTGGTTAATGAGAATTAGCAGGTTTTGTGTGAAAATACGTTCAGTCGTATAAAAGTTTCATATAGACTACAACAGGTAAATGGCAGAGGTGAAAGGATAGGAAGAGCTGTGGGGCTGAAACCCCTGAAGCCAGCTGTGCAGTGCTTCATGTCCCCATGCCTGCTGCATTGCTTTTTTAATGAAATAAATGTTCAGAGATACCAATCTGGGTCACTGAAATCAAATCATTCTGCAAGCACTTCAGCCCAGTAATACTAAAGAAGAGCTTAAATTATTTTGAACCACTGATACATCTGATGATCTTTTATTCATTATTTGCTGTGCATTATTGATTGTCTCTTTTGCCTGTTTGCTCAAAGGGAGTTAAATTGCATTCAGGAGCTGAAAGTTTACATTGGGAGCTGAAAGTTTGTAACATCTGACAGTTGGTCTGGAGGCATCTCCTGGCTTTCAGGAGATTAATTTCAGAATGTTCAATATGTGCATATTCACTGCTTTTCAGTGATCTGCTAACATCCAGGAGGTAAGATGTGGAATCTGAACTACCTCTACCCCAATGGTTTCTGCAGGCAACACATGCAGAGAGAGTATGTAGGGGTTCACCACAAGTGTAGGCTTACTGGAGGAGGCATTTGGAGCTTGTGCCCTCATCCCTGCTCCACTTAGTGTCTAGATTTTTGTATTTTGTAATTATTTTCCTGGGAATAAATTCTAGTCTCTCTGACTTTCCAAAAGGTTTTCTTACAGGAAATCAGTTTGAGGGTTTGAGAATGCTTTTAGCAAATATTTGTATTTGTACTCAGAGTAGCAAATCAATCACATACATTATCTGCTGGTAGTTCTTTTTCCTTCAACAGCCTCATAGAACACTCAGCTCCAGCTCATTTTTGTGAGGACACATGTCAGACAGTCTCTCTCCAACTTGCTTGAGTGCAATGCAATTTAACGCAGGTCAGGCAATCTAAGAGGAGCATACAAGGCCAAGCAGCTGCATTTGCTCTTCTGGGAAATTGAAGGGAATTGAAAATTTCTCATTATATTTGTGCCTTTGTATTAGAAAGGCAGTTTATTCCAGCCTCAGAAGTTTGCTACCCAAAACTTCTGTGTTAAAAATTGGCTTTTTTTAGTGAAAAACTGGGGGGGG
>NW_005054411.1:1997707-2012484 GCF_000277835.1 Geospiza fortis
GAGGAAGACAGAAGTGCAGTTGTATTAGATAAAACTGCGAACAGAAGGGCAAAAGCAGCCTAGGCAACATGGTGATCTTTTCTGCACAGTTTACAGAAAGATGCTGGACTTCAGTTCCTGGTCCACTGTAGTGGACAGTCATTTATCAATATGACTGTACTTCCTGCATTGGAACAATTTGCCGAGAATGTTTTCTTGCAGAGCAGATTTTGTAACTGTAAGATGAAGGTGTAACCCTTAAATGTGGGAGTCAAGTGCAAACCTATGCCCTTGTAGGAAAAGTTTTCTCCAGAATCCCTTGGAAGTCAATAAGGCACTTGTCATTAAGGCTGTTAACTGGAGAGGGAGGCAAGTTCTGTTCCCACAGTTTCCAGCACTCGTGCTTGGGTCCACCTATGGGCTGAGACAGTGGTGCTGGTTGTGAGGATGAAAAGCATTTCTAATCATTACACTGCATTTCTTCAGCTCTTTGAATTAAATATGCTAAAATACTTAACTATAGTCACAGTAGAGCAATATACACCATAGGTATATGGTAATAAACTTTGGGCAAGAGGGAAAGACACTATGCACTATGATGTGAGAGTCCCAGGCACACCTTCAGGATCAGGTGGAACCTGCTCTCCATCTTTGCTCACTGTGTGTCTGCTTGCAGTGATTATTTTAGGATATTATCCTGAAAACCTTTTCCTATTTCCAATACACATTCATTTGCATTCACGTGGGATAATACTCTGCAGTTGTTACTAACTAGATGCTGAATAGTCTCTTCCAAATAGAGGTATTTCTCAACAGGAGCAGAGGAATTTGAATGAAAACCCATAGTTACCCAGTGGGAACGAGGAATCAATTCTAATCTTCCCTCTGCAATTTCTATATGCCATTGAAACACATGGGGTCTTACATGAATCTTCCATTATCTGAGGAGGAAAAATCCTTGCTACTTTACAATAATTGTGCTATTCTGCAAGGAGAGCTGTGAAACCGTGGCTATCTTTTTAGGTTCTTTAGCCAAATATTTTTTTTCTGACTTGACCTGGGTCTGCTTTGAGTTTAATTTGGAAACCTTTCCAACTCAAAACACATGGAAGTACATCTCTAGCATAAGGCAATTCAGTAGAGAAACACCACGTCACCTCCACATAAGAGCTTTTGGATATGCTATTATGCCTTGCAGATAATCCTCAAGCTGTGCCAATTGTTTCATGGTGCCTGCATGTTACAAAAATTGTGCATATTAAAACTGGATGGCCATTAAAAGATGTCTGTGTTAGGGAAAGGCCAAGGTAAGGTCTGCAAAAGTTTCTGCTGACTAAACACCCTTGCTTTAAATCTTCACTCACAGTAAGAGGATGTGAAAGGGCCATTCCAGAAATACTGCCTCTGATCTCTGCCTACAGACAGGGAGGTAGAGGTTAAACCCTAACTTGTCAAGTCCTTTTTAAGAATCGTTCATATACTAATCCCATTGAACAGTCTGCTATGGTTGGAGACACAAAATGATCCCCAGACATGAGAGAAAGCCCTGATAACTGCCCAGGGCTGCACTCAAAAGTTCATGTACAACAGCAAGGCTCAGTTAAATCCTCAATTACTGTGAATGCCCTGAAAATCTGGCATTTCAAGCTATCAGACATGCAAGTTAGGGGCTCTGCACAGCCTTTTGCAGACTGCTGTTTTGCAAATCAAGGCTAGAAGTAAGTCAGGAAAACAAGTGAGGCAAGGGGCAGCCTGGCTGACTGCTTGTGAAACCCTTCTGTTGGAAACAGGCTCCATGCCAGCTTCTTCTTTTCTATGATGTTTCCCTTCCAGGTTTGAGTCCACTGTCTACCTCTGCCTCTTTTGAAGATTTTTTTTCCTTGGAGCATTGCATTCTTGCTTCACGGGGAAGCAGAGCCATGGGAGCACCAGCAAAAAAAAACAAAACAAAACAAAAAAAACCCCCACATTTGTAGCTCAAGAATCCAGAGTTCAGGCCTCTTACTTCATTTGCTTTTGGATTTTCACACATATTCAAACGCCTGACAACCTCAGTCCCTGCTGGCAGCAATGGATTTGCCAGTTCCCAGTTTCTTTGAGTGTTGGAGGTATTGTTAGGGCATCATCTATATCTGGAAGAGAAGGCAATTGCTTTGAAACCTATGTAGCAATTGGGACCTAATTTCATTGAAAAGATGGAAACATTTTTCCTTTTTTCCTTAAAAAATAGGATCCCAGCTTGATAATGCCTAAGAAAGCTCTGAAACACTTGCTGAGCTGGTTGAAATAGATAAGCCTAAAATAGATTCATCACAGGCAGTTACAGAAACTTGAATCTGAAATATTGATCAGGTAAACTGTTGGAAAAACATGGTGATGTACAGTTGTGTTACACAGCCTAACCTTGCTCATTCATGCTTCAAGTAACAGCCCAAAACAGACAAGTGCCCACATTAGTGTTAGAAGGAAGCACTTTTGTTTTGGTTTGGTTTGGTTTGGTTTGGTTTTTGGTTTTTTGTTTAAAGTAACTTTGTCATGTCTCAGGCTGTACATCCACACCAGGAAAAGAAAAGGAAATCAAAATCTTTCTTAAGCTAATTCCCCCTCTGGAGAGCATCACACTGTGCCACTGGCCAGCCCAGACAGACCCACCTGCCGCTGCCACCTGTCCCCAGCAGCTCCCTGCATCAGCTCATCCTCCTTCTAGCACCAAAGCTTGGGAACGTTTCCAGTCCCTGTCAGGGGCTTTTCCACACACAGAGCACAAAGGGCCTTGTCCAGGGCTGTACCAAAGCCAAGCCTAGCTTTGAGCTTTCCTTTGTTTTCTCGAGAAGAAGGGTCTGACACTTCCCAGCTAGCACAGTGGAAGATGCACCATCTCAATCTGGTTGTCTGCAGCCATGGCTGCATGCTAAGATGCTTGTGTTTTCAGATATCTAATGTTAAAAAAAGATTGTACATCTTTAGTAGACTATACACCAAAAGAAGTGCCTTTCTTTGGAATTAGTATGTATTTTGTGGCACATTTTCAGGAGTTGAAAACTACATGGGAAGTGGAAAGTCCTGCAACTGCCATGAGTGGTAGGTGCAAAACCAAGATTTCTTAACAGAGCAATCACAGGAAGTCATGTCTGGGGAAGAGCTTTGTGAAGATGAGGAGGAGAACATGGTCCTTCATGGCGAAGCGGAGACCACCGCCCCATCAGTTTCTTCAGTTCGAAGTTGAATCTCAGGATGAAGGCTGCACACACAAGGCAGTGCATGAGGCAACCTGACCAAGGCATCAGGACCGAGGCTGGCTGCTGCAAACTTCTCTGTATCATGGAGATCTCTGGGAATTTGGCAGCAAAACCGCACAGTCAAATAAAATAAACACATCATAACTACAGAGACACAGAGACAGCTCAGATTGAGGTGTGTTAAACCAAGTCTTCTCAGGCTGCAACAAGGGAGAAGCTGGTCTCATCTCTGTTCCTTGGTACAAGCTTCAGAAGACAGGACAGTGATAACTGGTTTAAAACATATCTGTGTGTCTGCAGAGGTGGTTCCAAATAATTTTCCCTTTGGGTGAACAGTTACAAGACAGATCTAACAATCTGCTATGATATCTTTAACGATCTAGTTCCTGTGTGTTCTGCCCTTTCAGGTGATCCAGTTTTTTTCTAAAATGAGGTATTTTAACCCGGGTCATGGACAGGGTCACACTAACAACAGATCATGATTTTCGTGCCTGCAGCATCATTTCATTACCACTAAAATTACCATCAGAATAAATCAAAAGACCATAATCTGTCTATTTCTCTGCTGACACAAATACTACCTTATGCCGGAAAGGCCATTTGAGAAAGCTTAAAATCGAAGAAAAAAATCTAATCCTCCATGTAAACCACTGTCACTTGAATAACTTAACTGCACAAACTGTTATGCTGATGGAAACCCAGAGCAGAATTCAGACCAGCTTTAAATATGGGCAACTCATTCCTTCTGTTCTGCCGCATCATCGTCCAAAGAGGAACACACAGACACACAAAATGATTCATACAGGAAATCCAGAATACTGCAGAATTCATCTCTCTGCTGTGACAAGCTGATCCTAGTTTCATGTATTTTTATTTCCAATGGAAATATCTTTCCAAGACACTGCTTCCACATTTTATCCAGGTTACTTAGTATGTAGCATGAGTGACATACCTTGACACAGGCAAGATTTAGCAAATACAGCACAGAGTTTCATGAATTCTTGTTTCTGCATTACAATCCTTCAGGCTGAAGATGTCAGTGCTGCAGACACTGTTTAGACAGGAGACAAGTTTACATCAAAGAGAAGAAGAAGAAGAAGAAGAAGAAGAAGAAGAAGAAGAAGAAGAAGAAGAAGAAGAAGAAGATGTACTTTTTGGTACCTCACTGGTTTTTTGCCTACCCTCCCTAATCATTTGTATTGCTGCTGCAGTCACTCTCTTCCATTGATGGCCTGAAAGTCCCCATCATATTTTTACAAATTTTGAGTAGAATCCTGCAAAAAGAGGAGATCAGAGTGGTTTGTCATCAGCAATTAGGAAGCTGCAGGGCTTGCTGGGGGTACAGCAAGCCAGGGATGCTCTCTACTTACAAAAGCTGGTGTCTGGTTGCAAAGCACAAAAAAAACCACAGGTAATGAAGAAAATGTAACTGCACCTTAAAACAGATATTTGCCAGCATCTGTGTCTCATTGGAGAATTCAAAGCACTGTTATGGAGAAATGAGTAAGTTGCAAGGCAGAGTCTTTCTGGGGCACTGTTCTTGTGCTGGGTTAAAAGCCAGGGGGTGGGGGAAGCGCTTGCATGGGTACAGCAAAGCATGGTGTGAGCTGGGCCCTGCTGCTGGCCTCCCTCTCACCACTGGCAAAAAGGGAGTTGACACAAGGTTAGGTATGAATGCATTTTAAAGGACAAAGCAACAGGAACTTCCATTGCCTTAAGAAATTTTGAAAATATTCTGCTCATGTCTCAATGTGGCATGTTTTTGCAATTAAAATCTCCTTTTTGTGAGGGTGACTTTACACTCTGTGTTAGGGATCAAAAGCATAAAAACATAACATGGATGCACCTAAGACATAAATTAAGCAAAAGTTAACAGAAAACAGTATAGATTTTAAGTAGCATTTTGATTTACCTCTTCTCCATGACTATGACTGTTGAAGGGTTGGTTTGACAGCACAGACAGAAAAAAGGCACAATTTTTTTTAGAAACAGTACAAAGGCTTTCAAAAGGTTTTCAGAACCTTTTAATCCTACTTTGGTATTCTGAAAATCTTCCTCAATTAAATACTTCCTCAGCATCAAAGATGTCACTGACATCTCTGTCTCAGGAGAGTTCTGTGGCACTTCTCCTTCCAACAACCACCATAGTGTTGCCCACACCTTTGGGCAGATTCTCTGCCAAATCCTGTAGGTTTGCTCAGCAGGGGAGAGGGGTGTGAGTAACAGGCTTGGCTTTTGTTTGTCTTAGCTTTTTGAATCATCAGAATTCCCCATGGGTAATTTTTCCAGTAGGTTTTGGTCTCCCCACTCCTTCTCCCCTTTGGTATCTGCCTGGACAATGCTCACTGCTACCTGTACCTACACTATAGAATTTTATTTGAAAACTTCCTAATACTGCCAATATGGAAGTGTATGGAAGTGCCTAACAGTTGTTTGGTTTTTTTGGGTTTTTTTGGTTTTTTTTCCTAAAGTGCTTTTATTTCCCCTTTTGGTCCCACAGCAAGTTTTGCTGACTGTAGTCTATGTTAACAGTAGGGCAAAAAATGGTGGGAAAGGTCAGGAACTCCAAGAGATGGAAGGACACAACAGTGACTCTACTAAAAGGCTTCTTTCTGCTTCAGGCAGTGCACTGTGACTGAACAAATGGGAAGCTGAAGATAAGTTAGAGGAGAAAAGGAAGGAGATTACAAAAATAAAGGCTGTTTCTCCTTGGGGATGATCTCATATCTGAACAACTGAACTCTCACTTCCTCATCCTCTGTCTTCTGCTTGTTACCAATGTTGGCACACAGAAGCCAGGAAGGAAACAGAACAAAACAATTTTAGGGAGATAATGTTATTTGCAAATATCTGAGAATGCTAGTAGGAATCACCATTTTCCTTATTCATTAAGAGGTTTTCAAAAAATCTCCTTAGCCCAACCTAAAAATGAAGGAAATATCTGAGGAATGTTGGTTTCTTGTGGTTGTTTAACAGTAGCAGTAAGTACTCATTGCAGAGCAGTCATTTAGCTAGAAGTGCCTCCACACAAAGGAGATGCATTTCAGGCTCTTCCACAAGCAGGATGGAAGCCACTGACTCAGGACAGTTTGCTCAGGACTCCGTTCCTGCAGCTTGCTTTGGCTGTGATGGTACCTGCGTGGTTGCACCCAGGCTGGTTACCCAAGCCTCTCTGCAGGTGTGAGCAGAGACACAAGTGGGCTTGCAAGGGGAGGGCTGAACTTCAGCATGTGTGCACAACCCAAATGCACCAGCTGCTGGTATCACAGTGGAGGAAGATCTTCTCCACACAGGCTCGGTAGCCAGGAGCTCTGCTCCCAGTCAGTGTGTGCCAGCCTTGCTGCTCCTGCTGCTGGAGGGCTCTCTGCTTGCCCCAGAAATAATGAGTGATCCCCTTAAAAGTGAAACCCCCAAATACATGGTATTTCTGCATATACTTGCAGGGGATTTATAGGTAGCTTTAGCCTTCAGAATCTGGAAGATGGGGAAAAAATGAAAATAGCATGGGAGTTAGTTTCTAGATACCTCACACACAGGTTTGTTGGGCTCTTTGTTGTCATTGTCAAGGGAAATTAAAATACCTACAGACTGAAAACTAAAGAATCTGGCCATGCCAAGCAGGTTATGGTGTGACCACAAACAGAGAGCAGTGCCTTGCCAGAAAGGTTTTCTCTGGTTTTCAGTGGACCCATGCCATTCCACAGCAGCACAAGTCCCTGCTTCCCAGAATCTTGTGATGCAAATGGCAAACATGGGTTTGCAGCTCCTCTAATTTTCAGGCAGCGATATTAGCTGAGCTGGAAGATTGAAATGGCAAGCCATGAGTAAAATTAGTGTATTGTGGCAGAGTAAAAGCATTCAGGCTGACTTCAAGTGCCATGCATAAGTAAGACACCATTCTCTTTCTCCTGTTTAGCAATTCTTTTTCTTTATACTCCATTTACCCTGTATTAAGTATTTATAAGAGATCACTTTAAATCCCCTTTGCAGTCAGCATGTGCGTGTCAAGTCTCATGCCTATTTGCTGAGGCTGTATAGCCAGGAAAACACATTGTGACTAATTGCTGCTGTGGGGTTTTGATTGAACAGGTAAAAAGTATGTAAGTGCCTTTACAAAAGAAGCCATTTTTTCATCTGCCCACTCTTATGTATGCCCAACTCAAATTCATTTAGCTACGAATGCTAGCATGTGCTTGAGAAATAGCTGTTAAGCTGGGGAGAACCAAGTGAATTTCATGTTCTGTAACTGGAAAATGACTTTCTGCCCATATAATAGGCCAATGTATGTGCTGTGTCTGCGAGGCGCAGCGCGCAGTGTGGTACTGCACCCTGTTGGTCTGTGGTGTTATGAAAGCCCAGCTGCATTCTCAGTACAATGTGAGGCAATTTCTTTTATATTAAACCTTTATTTCAGGCAAGCTGGTTCCAAATGCAACGTAGAGACAGGTGGGATAAAAAAAGAAACTCATTCTGGCAGAGAGAGTGTGACCTGCAAAAGTGGAAGAAAAAGTTGTGTTAGAAAAGCAGGTGTGATTGAAGTGTTCTCACTCACTAGTCAGGGCGTGGAAGCAACAAAACAATAATCAGCAAGCGAGGAAAAAGAAAGCAAGTTTTCATGTTACTTATAGGGAAGCAAGAAGGATGTTTTAAATCATTAGAAGAGTGGCTCAAAAGTGTGGCTCACGTGGTTCAGATGTCCACAAAAGAGTCAGTTCAGGAGAACAACATTTTGGTGCCAAAACTCAAATTCCAGAAAAGGTAAGGAAGGATGTGCCTGATTCAGCCTTATTTCCTGAGTACATGGCTACTGAACTCATTCTAGCTCAGAAAGATGACATCAAGGTGGAAGAGCAAGCATCCTGGAAGAGGGCCAAGGCAAAGGACATGAGTGACAAGGGTCTGGCAGGCTGTAGGAGGCAGTGTATATGCAGTCACAATGCCATCATGAAGTAGACAGCAGGATTAGGGACATCACGTCTTGTAAATCAAGCCAGGCAGAGAGGTTCAGAGGCAGATCCTTGCTTAGGACACTCCTCTGCAGAGAAGCCTTGCCCATGCACCCTGCTGATTATTTGGTCATGTGTACCTATGCCATTAGCAGTGTTTCACAGCTGAGCCAGGAAAAAGTGCACATTCATCGGGCAGCCTTTGCCCAAGCAGCCTGCAAAATCCTGTTGAACCACTGGCTCAGTGTTCACATAAGACTGTAACTTCCCATATGTCATAGGTTTTAACAGTTCATTCTTCATCCATTCCTACAGGTTGCCTGATTTGTGCCACCACCTTCTTGGAGGGGAATTCCCAGTGAATGCAGAGATCAGCCAGTGGTTGTCCTGTCCTTGCTTGCTCCCGTGCTACTGCCCATCCTCCCACGTACAGAGAGCTCCTGGTGCTGCCTGGCCTTTTCTTTAATCAGTCTTGGCCTGAATGACTTACCCTAAGGTTAAATAGGATAGAAATAAGCACCAAAGACAAGCAGCTGGTTACAGCAGCTTCTGGACTAGCACCTTAAGGGAATGGGTTTTAGGATGTTCAGAGTCTTTTAATAGTTGTTGACAGTAGTATTTTATATCCAATGTATTGCAATAATATCAGAAATTATGTGAAGATAGGATTGGGGTTTTTCTCTTTAAGACACAAGTTTCAGTGACTCTTTGTCTCATTACTTCCCTGGAATTTAAACTAGGGTGCAATAGAAGCTGTACATGCCTGAGTATCCAAGTGCCTACTTGTCACTTAAGCACATGACTTGACATGATCTCCTCTGACTTTCCTTGGGTGCTGCATTTCAGGTAGGGTTCCTACCAGCACAGCCCCAGGTGTTCCTCTCCTCACCTTTGAATGCAAAGCAGCCCTTGCACTGGGCAGCTTTACAGAGTGTTTAAACCAGCCAGGAAGAGTGTTTGTGTCAGCAACTGTGATCTGCTGTTCTCCAAAGGCTGACAGAGCTCAACATATGCATATGGGCAGGAGCCATGCCTCAAAGGCTGCATGTTTAATTACTAATTTCTATGAGAAACCTCAGCATTTTCTTGCTCTCATTTTCTCTTCCGCTTGTGTGTAGCCCCCAGCAGGAGACAGCTTCCTCCCAGCAGCCATGTGTCACACAGTGAAAGAGAGAGCTGCCACCACGCCAGGCAAGAGGCAAGGAGGGTGATGAGACCCACACACCCACCCCAGCTCTGGCTTCATGCACCTACTGAGAGCAGCTCTCTTATGAGCGCTGCAAGCAGTACACAAAGAAAGGCAGCACAGCAAGTGTGGAAACACAGAGCACTGGGAATATTTCTCTGTCTGCTCTGGGGTGCCCTGACCCACAGAGGAGCACTGGCTTTGACCCTCATTCATGCAAAAAGTTTCCTAGACTTCAAGATAGACTAGAATCCAAAATAGTCTGATATAGATTACAGAGAGTAGTGTAGGTGTATCACTTGGTGAGACATTTAGGTTTTGGTATTTTTAGTATGTTGCGGATGGAAGCAAGATGGAGAGCACAGGGTGTTGTCCTGAGTTTCTTCTTCATGCTTCTTCTTTCTTCTTCTTCATGGTTTGGGTGGCATTTTGTAATGGGCAGAAAAGTCCACATTGCAGCTCTTTGGGATCAGTTATTGGGTTAAAAGGGAAAATAATCTAGGTGTCAGTTCTTAATTGGATAGTTTAGTCTTGTAACAAGAGACTGTCAGCCATTTTGTGCCTTCTAATGAAAAGCTGCCCCACTCACAGTAGTGAGACTGTTTTACTGATAAGAAATGATAAACACCTGAGTCCAAACATGAACTACTGTCTCAAGTGCCTTCAATCCAGACCCAGAGAAACTGACAACTGGCACCCAACAGCGAGAAGGCTGCGGTGTTAGAGCAGCAGTCAGAACCTCCCCACCTTAGGGGGAAAGCAAATTCAGGTTGAGGTAGAGCGAGATGTGGTGAGGTTCACATGTGCACCACGGCCCCACAGGGAAGCAAGGCAGGCTGCAGTCACAGAAATAAAGCCTCTCAGGAGCCCACCTGCCCTAGCAGAACTGGCTGAAGGCTGCTGGACACTGCAGGGCTGGCTGTGTGCTGCCAGTGGAGACTGATGGGCAGAGGGAATGGGGACAGCAGGAGAACAGGCCATAGCACACCAGGGTCTCTGGGCAGCCCTGGAGGCTGCTGAGCTCCCACACCAGCCTGATTCAAACCTACACCTCCTCATCTCTCCAAGGGCAAGGTCCTTGGATCATTAGACTTGCAAAGTGACAGAAACAAGGAGTCTTCCTCCCAGGCAATACCCCAGGAGCTACAGCAGGAGCCTCCTCCTCCTGCCTGCACCCAGCAGGCCCCAGCTGGCCTCGCAGCTGGAGGCAGAAAGCAAAAGCAGCTCTCATTGCCAGCCCCAACCCAGAGCAGCCAGCAGGATTTTCCTGTGTTGTTCCCTGTGCTTTTACAGCCCTTGGCCATGTGTCTCTGCGCTGCCAGGCCATGCCCACCAAGACACTGCCTGCTATGGTCTTCACCTGCCAGCCAGGGCTGGGAAGGGGCAGCACACCCAGAAAGTCCCTTGAGAAGTCCCCCCTTGTCCACACTGAACAAAGAGCGCATCAGCTCCTCCCACCCACTCTAATTAATAGTCAGACCAGACTTTACATCTTCCCATACTATGAGCTAGCTTGAGGCAGAGCGTTGCCACTCTGCTGGGCTCACAGGAGATGGGACTGGAGATGGGACTTTGCTCGGTAACTTTACAAGGGCCAGCATCCATAATACCATGCAGTTAGATGACTGAGCCCTTGGCCTTTCTTGTGTGATATCTGTATCTGTCCTCTCGCCAACCATCACAGTTATTGGGTTCAAACTAAGGGTAACAGCAGGTATCCAAAGTGCATAAAAACAGAAACAAAGCTTCTGGGAACCTCCCCAGCCCCAGTTCACTTCTGCTTTAGCAGGTGCAAGCAGCAATATCCTCTGTCGCCTCGGGGCTGGATTACAGGCAGAACATAATGAGTTCTGTGGATTTGAAGCATGGTTTAACATGCAAGGAGCAGGCAAGATCTTCAACACAGGAACTGAAGAGTGGAAATGGTGATCCAGCATCATAGCTCTAGCCTACTACTTTTGAAAAAGAGAAATTTTAATTTTCATTTGACAAGCTACCTGAGACAGGCAAATTTGCTGAAGAGCAATCATAAATATTGCCATATTTCAAACCACTGAGAAGAGGCTCACTCTTATCTGTTTTCAGCGTTCTTCATATATTCATCTTGATGAGACATTTAAGACTGTCTTTTCTTCCTGTGTCAGCTAATCCCTGTCTATCTGTCCCCCTCGTAACATGTAAGACTATCACTTATCCTACTGTTCAAACTGAAAAGAAAGAAAATTTAACTCTAAACTGACTCATTATTTTACAGTGTCACTCATCCTCAGTCCCTCGACAATGAGAATATCAAGGCAAAGTTTCAGCCACTTCCTCTTCTTCACACTCCCCTAGAGATGTCATTGTTATGAACACAGCCCTTCTTGCTTTATTATTTCAGTATAACAATGCTGCAGCAGTGCAGCCAGCCAGAGGGTGACCTCCTGTGATTAGCTTGCAGATTTGCAGGGAAATCCGGAAAAACCCTGGGTTTTAAACAATTCAGGGTTTGTCTCCTTGCATTACACTCACCAGGTGCTTCCCTGGTGGTGCCAGCAGGCTTCCTGCTGCAGGCAGATATTGCTGGGGACCATGCTCCATGTTTGCTCAGGACTCGTCACTGGGATGGCTGAGAGAGGCACACTGTCCCCCAGGAGTGCTGGCCCAAATCTCCATGACAACAGATTTGGAATGGAGACCTGGCATGCTGAGTGACAGAAGGTCACTGCAGCAAAAAAACCCAACCAAAACCAAACCAAACCAAAAATGTATGGGGGAGGGGGATGCAGCTGGGGAAGAGAACAAGGGCATCTTGCAGCATCTTCATCATATTGCAGTTCTCAGTTCATTGGCTCCATGTGCTGGGGCTTTTAAAATAGTGTTGTAAGAAGCAATTGCCATATAGAAAAAAAACCAGCCAAGTCCTGTGTGTTTCTATCTGCTACTATTTTTATTTTTTTACTGTAATAGAGGAAACAGAGAGCAAAAATATGTTTCTTGGCTTGTGGGTCTTGTGATACAAAGTCAGGATGAGAGACAAGAAATGTGGTAGGCAGAAAAAAGGAGAGGGTACTGAGTCCAGTTCCTTATGATCCATTTTTCAAAGTAATTATTTTTTAGCTCTATTTTCTAAGGAATTGGAGTAGTATAATTGCAGTAACTGCCTCTCCTCCTATCTGCCTTCCCACTCTGCAGATTCCTGAAGCCCTCCTGCTATTTTTACCAAATCTGCCAAAGTAGGAGTCTCAAAGATATTTAGTTCCTACAAAGATCAAAAAATGCAGGTGACTGGTAGAGAGGGCTGAGGAAGCACCCTGGAGGAGGAGAGGAATGGGTAGCTCAGCTCTCTGCACTGCAGGAGGCATGGCTCTGCTGCGTGAACAGCATGAGATCGCTGGCACAAAGGGCAGCACCCATGGAGCTCTGAACCCCACAGAGCATATGTTGCCTCTTGGGCTGCCAAAAATAGAGAGGCATGAGAGGAAGATAAAGCACCACCAGCAGTGAGGAATTAGTGAAAACATGATTTACAGAGAGAGATACAGCACATATCTCGCCAGTGTTACATGGGGGCGAGTGCAGAGATGGTGAGCAGGTGACCAGGATGTGTGGGAGGACCATTTGAAATGATCTGTGGGAACTCTGTGCACAGAACCAACACTTGGAATTAATTCTTGTGTGTTGATGAAACTGTGTGCCTGGGAAAACTGTTGGGTTGGAAAACATGGCAACCCTGGTCCCTTCTTTAGATGGGGGAGAGGTATAACAGAGTCAACATCAAAACCACATTTGCTCCAGCAGTACAAAATACCTCCAGGGAAGGGTAAGCCTGTTGCTCACTGAGCCTATTTTCCATTTCCATCCTGGGGTCAATGCTAAAATTACTGAGCAGTGTAAGTGCAGTGGAAATATTTTGGAACGCGCTCTCACTTGCAGAGCCACTACACTTGAATGTGTGTGCTTCCAGCATTCCTCCTGTTCCACATGCACACACAGAGCTCGCTGAAATGCTTTGTTCAGGCTGTGGTACACCTGCAAATGTTCCCAGGCATCTGCCTCTGACAAAGATAGGGGGAGTTTTCCCACAGGTATGTCTGCATTTATAGTGGTTATGAAAAAACAAATAATAAATATTTCATACTTTCTGTGCACCTTCATTCTCACCTGTTATTTGAGAAAGCAACAAATCTAATGTTCACTGCTGTAAGCAGCCTTGAATCACACCAGGCACCTGCCCACCACCATGGCTGTCACAGTGCACTTCCTGTGCAGTCCCTGCTCATCCTGTGCCTCCCCATGAATTCTTCATTAGGTCACACCTGTCTGTAATGTGTGCTAATTCTTATTCTTGTCCACACCTTCTAATTGTGACACGTGAACTAGGAAGGCCATAAGTAGAGGAAAGAGAAGTGCATCCTTGGTTATTTTATTCTGAATAGCATATACAAAGTAAGTCCAAATTCTGATCATGGTTATTCTTGAGCAGTTTCATGAGAGCCAGTTGTATTTCACATGGCAATTGATAGTGGGATATAAAAAATAGAGATTTACAGGTAAAAATTACTTAGTTCATAGCATGGGGTAAGGGTTCCTACAGAATATTTTATTGAGGAATATTACTTTACTCCACAATGCAAAGAAAATAACTCAGCTAAAAGGTTAAATTTTACATTTTTGAGGTTTACATTCATTTATAGATGAAAATATTTGTTGAGCATAAATGACTATGCTCCAAAGAGTGCTGTGCACTGCCAAAACTTTTTTGACCCCAAAATAATTTTGTCATATGGAATAATTTGGTCATATGGAAACCATTCTTAACTCCAGAAACCTGGATGCCATATTGGCAGGCTGCCAGCCAGGGTAAACCAAAGATATTCTGTCCTTGCAGTGAGAAAGGTACATGGTTTGCAGAAGCTCTTAGAAAAAAAATCAGCATCAGGAAGTATCTTGGCCAAGAGGAACTTGGCAGAGCAGTATTTTAGCTTTGCTGAGGGACTGTGTATGCCCATTGAAACAGTAACATCTGTGGAGGAAGGGCAGAGAACGGGGATACAATGCAGTTTTATGGCAGCACTGCTTAGTCAGGGAAAGGGACTCCAAAGGGAGCTGATGCAGCCAGCTGGCTGGCTGATGAATGGAGTAACGATTGTGGAAGAGATCAAAAAGCTATCAAGTGCTCCATCTCTCCCATAATGAATTTCTGAGGATTAGTGAAGCTTGCAGTTGAACTCTATAGGTGTGATGTCAGGAAACATTGAGTGGTTTTTTTGCATTCTTAAATCATTAAAAATTTATTTGAACTTACAAGCAAGTCAAAACAATGACAAAACTAAAAAATCTGAAATACAGCATGAATGAAGGGAATACAGACAGAATACTGTGCTTTTGTTCACAAAAGAAGGGCAGATATTTACTGTATTTTCTATTGGTATGATGGATTCCTGC
>NW_005054411.1:2012494-2017950 GCF_000277835.1 Geospiza fortis
ATTCAGCTGTGTACCTCATGGAGTTGCTCTCTTTGCAAAGCACAGCACAGCCTATTTATTTTTGCAGTGAAATGTGTTGAGTATGCAGCAAAAACAGCACCTAAAGATATTTATTTATGTATTTATTGCTCACTGATTTTTTATTTTGCCTTTACTGAACTCCAGGAGATTTATTAATTTTTCTTTCATTTACCACAATTACCAAATAACAGCAATTATAGGGACACTGTCAGCTGAACCATTCCAGAAGTGTTAACTAAAGATTTTTCTAACCTTGCACCTCTCCTTGAACTTTCATGTGTAATTTCTATTGTTAAAGCATTAAGCATTCGCCTGCTTAAACCCCAAAATGTTGTCCTTTTTTCCTACTCTGAAAGAGCTCTTCAAACAGCAGAGAAATTACTTCAGCAAAACCATAAAATTGATTGCAGAGACATTATGTCAAATGCCTACCAAAACACAGAGAAATATAATTTTTTCCACATTTTCTAATATCATCATGGATGCTACATTGGTACTACAACAACAAGAAAGGCAGTTCCAGAGAGCATTGAAATTTCCATCTGGCAGTGGTCCTTCTGGCGTGTATTATCTTTCAAGATGCTTTCCTGGCATCTGCCAGCTGCCTTCAGGAAAATTTATATGCCATTTTAGTTTGTTTAATTTCTCTTCCCTGCTAATGTGCCTTTGTTATTGCTGTGTGGAGTTCATTAACTGTGCCAGGAGATGGCAGCAATGGAAACCTCTTAGTGCCCTCCATTCAGAAATGATCTCCCATGCTGAGCGACAACAACAACGTGATTATCAACCAACATTTAAAAATTGTTTTGAAAAACCAAGCAAAGCAGTCTTCACAGTTGTAGACACCAAAAGACATTTTAAAAAAAGAGCTATGAAATGTGAAAGGAACTATGGGATCCCTTCCCAGGATCATTTTTTCACCACGTAAGTTCCAAAGGCCACAGATAGACATCAATAGATAAATCCATTGGAAGGCAGGACTACCATGAGCAAAAAGGTCTGATGTAGCTTTAATTCATCTGATCTTTATGGCACAGAAGAGAAAGCATTTGAGTCTAGAGCAGAGGAGGGCTGGGGAGAGTCTGCAAAAACATCACAAAGGTCAGAGATGGCGTTTGGAGCTGCTGGACTTTGACCCATGCCTCTGGTTTGGGGAGAAGAGACACAGGGAGCAAGCTGCTTATTTAACTGTTTTTATAAGACAGGTGAAGGGACATGCAGAGCCAGACAGAACATCTATTTGGGAGAAATGAGTGTTTACACAGGCAAATTACCATACATATTTCCCCCAGGATACAAGCATTATTAGACCTGTTACAAACTTTGTCAGCAACCACTGAGGAAAAAAAGAATCTTATTTACCCTTCTAAATACAGACCAGTCTTCAGGGTAATACAGCTGCTAAATTTACTGGCATGGATGGCTGCGTTACAGCCAGGATTTATCATGCATGATAAATGCAAAACTGTCTCAGCCTCAGCTACAAGCTTTTGTTCCAAGCATATTATTTATTTATTGCCCAAAATTAAGAACATACAGGGAAAATGAGCTTCCCCACCAGGGGGTAATGTTTGTGTGCCACTGAGCAGAAGGAGTAGTGGAGCTGGGGGCTGTGGCAAAGCCCCAGTTCTGCCCTGGTCCATGCCTTTCAGCACAGTTAAGACAACCGTGGGCACATGTCCCCACAAAGGGTTAGGAGGCAAATGTTGCTAGTTATGTGCTCTCCTGAAAAAGAATTGGAGTGATGAGAAAACACACAGCTCCTTGTCATGCTTCCTGTCAAATTTGGGGCTGTAGGATGTCTTGCTGCCTTTGTGAATGAAAAGGAACTCCCATCCTGAACAAATGTGTAGTGAGAAATTAGTTGCGACTACTGGAAACAAATTATATTCTAAGGTTTTATGGGGCTTACTTGAGTTAAAAAATGACAATTTTGCCAGGAGGAATACATGGTTTTTGTAACTACAAGCCACTTCAATTATGGTAGAGACTTCCAAGCAATTTTGCCTTCTGTAAATTAAAGAGCCACAACCCTCAGGGTGAAAGGAGCTTTATTGCAAGAAAATCTCACTTATACTGCTCAGAGATGTCCCCTGTGCAACCCAGGTCAGTGATTATTCTGATCTAAAGCAAAACTGTCTAAAAGAAATGCAGATCAAAAGAAGCCTCCTTTAGTTATATAAAAACCTGTAATGATGAGGTTAGCTGATTTTCAGAACAGAAGATCACAACCTCTGGGTTTGTTCATAGTTTAATATACTTTGTGACTAAGAGTACATGAGGAACGTGGACTTTTGCACCTCTAATTGTTCCTGTGGTTAGTTTGTATGAGAAGCACCCTTTCTTAAACACATCAATTGCAATTATGTCCTATTACTACCTGTGTTAAAAATTTTACTACAAGCTACAGTGAGTAATCACCGTACGTGGGTCTATAATACTGTGTTTCTCTTCCTTATTTCTAGCTCCTCAATTGCATCAAAAGGCAACATGATTTATATTTTCAGCATGTTATCCTACTGGTCTTAGATGGTTTTAAATAAAAAATGGAAGGGAATGTACATGTAGCATTACTGGTATGTTGTTGAACTATAGGGTATGCCTCATTTCTCCAGCCCTAATTATAGAACACATAAACAGACTAGTAAGAATTAAAGATATTTTAATAATTCCAGGTACAATAGAAAAATTCTGCGATACAGGAAGAGGAAAACAGTGCCTAGCTGCCCTCTGAGGAGATTTTCTCAACACTGATCAAAAAGGCCTGGAGAGGTGTGGTATCACAGAGAAGCATGGAGGTCCTGGACAGCAGCATCCATGAGGGGCCTGCTCTGGCTTTTTTGCTCCATGAGCTTTGTCCTGCAGGAGACTTGTGAGCTCCACCCCTCTCCCTGCTTCAGTGTGGGTGCTGGCTGCCTTTAATAGTAGCAACATAGAACATTTCTGTGAGCCTCCTTTAAAAATGACAGGCTGGAATAGTGATGGGCTCTCACCAGTGTCACCAGGAAAAAGGGAGCTTTCTCTAAATTCAGTAGTGAAATCTAACAACAACAACAACAAAAAAGAAAAACAACTACCACCCACCAAAAAAACCACATGAAAAACCCAACAAAAATGACACAAATGGAAAACAACCTGACAGCATGACCTTGTCCTGCCTTGTGATTTGATCAACTTTCATAACCACAGCAGTAATATCTTACACAATACAGTACTATATTGTACTGCATTCTATCTTGCAATATCTTATCTTTTCCACTATAGCCTTGTTCATACTGCTTTCAGTCCTGACCCCATTGTCTCTGTCCTACAAATAGCAGGGAGAGTAGTGGAGCGGAGCTGCTAGATGTAAGGACACCCCTTACCCAGGCCTGATCCTGACCCTGTCACAGAGGCAGGCTGATGTCCCAGCCTGGCCTTAGGCTGTCCCCATCCCCATGGACGTGCCTGATGGCTGGGAATAGGACTGCCAAAAGGCAGTCAAGATCTGAACAGGGCTTTAGTGCTGATCATTTGGAGAGGAGGATGTGGGTTTTAATGACATTACTGGCAGGTGTGGTGAGCTGTTGGCATCAGTCTGACTGGTTTAGGGTGCTGACCTCAAGGCAGAGGAATGCTGCTGGCACTACACACTGTGATTACCACCTCAACCAGGTAGCTCACAAGGCACTCATCTCTGGATATTTCCACTGCGTCTCTGCTACACTATTCATGACACTCTCAGCACTGGGCATTTTGAACCCCCTCAGGGATGGGGGTACAATCCTTCCATGCTGCTGCCTGCAGGGACACTCACCAGAGGTGATGTTATGGAGGCCACAAGGGAATCTCCGAGTCTGCAGGCACGTTGTCTGTTTGAGAGAGGCCACATCCATGTTCCTCAGTGCATGATGAGGGTCCAGCAGGCACTATGTTCAGTGTTTTTCTCTCTTATATGAGGAAGCAAGCTGCTGGAGGCAGAAGATCTCACCCATGTGGAGTACACATGTGCAAATACTCAATATGAAACTGATGCAGGGTACATTTTCTTATCTCTTTTTTTTTTAAACAGTTTCCTCTTTCTGTTTCTGTCTTAAGGTTCTTTTGCTGTGAATAATCAAGAAGACAGCATGTTTTCTACCCACAGACCTCAAATGAAATTCAGTATTTCTGACAGCAAACGCGCGTATTTTCCAAAAGTTTCTCAAAACTTCTCATGATAAAATTTTGCTTTTCTTAAGTAACCTAAAAAAATTGCTCATATGCCGTAGAAAAACATTGAAAGAATGGGGACATCAGGTGCCCTAAGAGTTTGTTCTTCTGTGTCCTCAGGTCTGAAACATGCTACAGAGTAGATGAGATCTGTGTGGCAGATAGGCACATCAGTGCAGTGGGCATGCTGAGCATGGACCCAGACCAAGGTGACAAAGCTGGGACATGTGGCATAGGCAACTGACGTGGCAAAAGTAATGTGGCTTGTCACGTGGCACTGCGTAGCTCGTTGTGAAAGACACTGTTTAAACAAACTGTTGTGTACATTTCCATGTCAGTACCTGTCTGTCCAGATTCTTCATTTTAAAATGCAGCTCTTAAGCATATTTGAATGAGTCATTATTTTTGGCCAGCATTGACAGTAACTGGAAAATCTAAACATTCTTGCACTGTACATCCCCTGCGCAGGCACTCCATAGATTGCACAGTAATTTTTTATATGGGTTGCATCCTATTTCTGCTCTTTTCTCTATTTGCATCTGAGATCTCGCCAACTCCCGCTGGATACATACTTTCCTCCCCTTGGTGTAAAAGCTCTTCTGTACAGTTACTCTTTGAGCAAATGGTGACTACTTAGCATTGGCAAATTGGTTATTTTAATTTTATACACTAGTGCTTGAAATGGCAATGCAGCTTTTGAGTCCTCCCCTTTGGGAGATGAAGCCAGGGTGCACAAAAACCCTTCACAGCCATGTCTGCTTATTTATGTTTGCCTGTAATAGGGTCATTGTACAACTTGGCATTCAATCATTTACAGAGTATTGAAAGAATATTACAGACATCCTTGGGCAGGAATCGCCTGGTTCTGAGACCAGTCAACCAGAAAGCAGCAATTGGAGCCTCTAGTTAGCATGTTAGCACTTCCAACAGCAGCTGGAATAGCCCACCTCTAAGAAAATAAGTTGATGAAATCATTGAGAATATCTCAATCTTCTCACTTTAAGTTCCAAGTGTTCAAGTAAGTCTGTGAAAGAGAAGGGGAGCAGGATGAAAGAAAGGAGACTCGTGGTGGCCATTCTGAGGGAAGAGGATACAAGAGACACCGAATCACTAGAGGAAGGAAAAGTGCACCCAGATGCATGTGGGATACAAGGCCTGGAGTGAAGGAGAGCTTTGAGACAGCAAATAGAGAGATGAGAAGGGAGTCACACAGTCATCCTGTGGGGAAGAGAAAGGCAGGAATG
>NW_005054411.1:2017984-2026213 GCF_000277835.1 Geospiza fortis
CAAGAGTATATGGGATGTGCCAGGATTTTGATCTTGAGGTAACCATAAGGCACATAGCCTGGTACTTCCATTTTTTGACTTTGGTAGAACAAAAGCCATGTAGCTACCATCTCTTTTGATACCACAGAAAAAGACCAGCTCTCCCTTCTTTGGAAATGACCCTTGACATGTCTCTCCCTATCTTGCTTAATGAGCTCTCTGTAAGCCAGCAGCTGAAACAATCTTTTCTCTCCAACAATGAACCACTCTTCACATTTTCAATTTTCAGTGCAAAGAGAACCATGAAGTCTGCATGTCATTCAAGTGTGGAACATGAGCTTCAGCAGGTCCCCACAGCTTCAGTGTGACTTGCAGTGAGAAATCACCTTTCATACAAGCAGCAATTAAATAATAATCTTTCAAACAAGCAGTAGATGCCAATGATGGAATGGAAAAACAACTGCAATTACATGGTAGATAGTAACAGCCTTATTGTCACATTTCTCTCCATTTCAAGAACAGAAATATGATTAAGAAACAACACCTTTCAATACTCATTATTTGGGCAGCCTGGCAAATGTATAAGCAACAAGTGGGTGACTATGCAACTATTCGGACTTCTGACAGGAATTTCTTGCTCTTCAGAGGAAGCAGCCTAATGCTGCCACTAATTACCAGGACACCAGAAACAAGGGGCTGTTAATGAAACTTAAAATTGCCATGTAAATTGGAAGGTGGTACCTATATAAAGGAGGTTTTAAATACTGCCTAGGAAGAATTGACTATGAAGTCCAGGATGACAGAAATAAAGTAAGAATTAATAACCCATGGTGAAACTTCAGGGATTTCAGGATTTAAAAGCATTTCAGGTGTCAGCTAGGGTGATAATGAATTCTACATCATGGGGAGGGAGGAAGGAAATACAATACAAATTTCAGGCCTATTTGAAATAAACATAATGGCAAACTATTTCAGATAGGGTACTTCCAATTGACAGAGAGATGAGAAAGCTATCAATGACACTTAGGAGAATTCATTTGGAATACTGGTCATCTATGTTCAAGAAGGAAAAAGTGCCATGGGAATCAGTACAGAAAGACTTCAAGACCAGTCAGGAGACAACAAACAACAGCACTGCAGCCCAGATTCATGCTGCCCGACTTCAGGCACTTCACAAAAGACACAAAATTGGAGCACAGTCACCAGGGTCTTCTGTAGTCAATGGAAAGAGATGGTCACCTCCAGTCATTCAGCCTACCTAAGTTCTGACTTGGCTTCTAAATGAGATGATTTATTTAAATACTCTAACTACAAAGGAAGCATATGGCTCCAGGGAATGTGCATAGCACCCAAAAAAACAGAGGGTCAGAAAGAAACCAGCTGCTCACAGAAGTGTAAACATCACAGAAGAGGTCAAGGTGAGGTTTAGCAGCAAGACAAACTGATATATGCTAGGCACAAATAAATTTTTCTGAAAAACAGAAGGCTGATCTTTGGAAATAGCTTTCCATATGTAGGTGGGGGGAATAATATACCTGCCTAGAATTAAAATGCAGGTGAATAAGAGCTTATTTAAGAGGTTATATGATGGACATACCTGAAAGAGCAAACATTTGGACTGGCAGATACAAAAAGTTCCTGTCTCATCTGTTTTGCTATGCTGTTTTATTTGGACTTTTTGTTTTGAATACAAATAGGACTAATCCTTTAGGCTAGCATAAAAGGGACTTATAAAATTACATGTGCTTTGAAAAGGAATTATTGCAAGGTGCTGCTGCTTTGTCTTTCTCCACCTCCATCAAGGGGAAGGACAGAAAAATCTGTTTCCTGGGACCAGACCAAAACAAAAAACAACTACAGCTGAGCAACTGACCTACACTCAGCAAACTGAGCAAAATGCTTGCTGCCCAAGGCAAGGGAGGTCAGCTCTCCTAAGTGAAGGGCAAATGCATGGCAAGGTGCTGTTTGGAAGGAACAGAAATGCTATCAGCATGCTCCCAGTTGTCACTGGCACAGGCAGCATGCACAGTAGGGTGTACAACTGATGGCAAGCTAGTCTCTTTCCAGTTTATGGTTGTTGCAACAATGGAAACTCACTGTTCATGGACAAGCTCCATGTACAAGTGCTTGAACCATGCAGTTAAAAGTGCCCCAGCAAGTATAAACACGGAGTATCGATCACAGCTGTGTATTGCCAACAGGGTGGGAGAGCACAGCCAAGGGCCTGGCAGAATGAAGAGGACACGGGAATGTAAGCATAGAAGGATTTGGGCAGGAGCATTGGTAGAAATGAGACTGAAGCATTGTCTCCTATTATTTAATCCTTCCTAATTTTCAATGGAATGACCCTCTCTGCACATTGACAAAAATCAATGTGGCAGAAACAGAGAAATATCAGATTCTCCTACACTGATATTGGCTAACCAGCTGGGTCAACAGCATTGTAATGCAATAGTAATGTGTGCTAAAAGAAACAAGATGCATACTCCTGATTACTGTATTGCATGCTGCAGAATGTCTGTGTCACAGTCCCCTAATTCTATGCAACCCTGGTATATTAAATAACTTGGAAGGATGAAAGTAATTTTGAAATTTATGTTTAAACCTGAGCCTGTGTCTAAAATTACATATATATTTCATTTCAGAATAGCAGAAGGTAGCTGGTTTTCCTGGGTAATTCTTAGCATGAACTTAGTGGTTGATATTAGGAAACAAAATTTTGCAAAAGACAGAGAACCAAGTGAAGCAAGACACAAACTGACAACACACTAGGCCTTTAGAATCATGAAATACACAACCTTACAACAGTTTTACAATAGCAATTACATCATTATTCAAAGTAATTTGTTTGCTACAGTTTGCCCCACAAGAAACAATAAGCTAGGGACAAACATAGAGTCGTGTATGTCTTTTGTTTAAAAAAAATCTGTGAATCCTTATTCCAACAAAATCCCATTAGCTATTGCAAAATGTTTGCAAGGGCTTTATGTTTGTCAGTCTTATCTTTCTTTTTCCATGGGGTCACAGTTACTCTGTAACACTGGATAATGTTTGTGGTCAGTTGCTATTGGCAGTGACAGTCAAAGTTCAGGTAACCAAATTTAGACATGAAATTAATAATGGCATATGTACCAGAGAGCCTAAGTATGCATTGTTTCTTCATGACTTACCAGGAAAAATTCTTACTGAGGTCCAAGAAAGCTTAGCATGAATAAATCATATATATGGAGTGAAGAAGCTACCTCAGAAAATGGAGGTAAGTATCAGTATGACCTAGATAAAAAGAGACAAAATATCAGGATTATGAAGGCAGCTGAAACCCCCTGCCAGGAAAGAAAGGGTAGCGTGCCACTGAGGATGTGCTCAGCTGTATAAATACCCAGTGTTTCATAAAGTCTACACATACCCTATTGCAGAAATTGTTAAATTAAAAAGGATTGTAAATTTGAGTGCAATACATGCCTCTAGCACAGTACATATGGTATGAATAGTACCAAGGCTGTGGAGAGAATTTATCTGTGACCACTAAGCACTTACCTGATTTGCAGAGTCATGCCTCTGTCTCAGCAGGCAGACTTTCTAAATCCATCTGCTCACCATAAATAACTGAACTTCATTCCTGACTGCCTTCTTTTCCCTTCAAAATGTCTTCTGTGTGTCCATACTCACAGGGCTGCTAAAATTTAGGGAAAAAAGTATGAGCTGGTTTTGTGCCACCTTACTATCACAGCATATGTTGCAGTTGAGACAGGCACAATACACAGAATAGCACCATACGATTTCAAAAGGCTTTAAGCATCAGCCCATACAGAGCAACACCACTTCAGAAGGCTTCAAGCAAATGCCCTTCTGGTTCTTCAGCCCAACCTTTTATACCCCTCATGTTGATGCATTGCACCTGTGCGCCCTCTGTTCCCTTTGGTTGTTGGTCAGTGCCCCTGGGCACTCCATGGCTCATGGCTGTCAGTGCTGCTCACCTGCTGCTCACAGCTGTGCCCACTGGGGATGAGGCTGGGCAGCAGCCCCACTCCCAATTACCACAAACTGTGTGCCTACACCTTACAGATTTGGACTTCAGCCACCTATAGACATCATGAGCTTCCCTCAGTGTCTGAAGTTAATCCATCAGCTAAGATCAAAACTCCCTCAGGAACTAATAATAGTAACTGTAGTAGTGAGCCTGCCATCACATTTATTGTATTCTTGGGGTTCTTGGATGTGCTTGGACCACAACTGCTCAGGTTTCAAAATACAAGCAAGAAGACAAGAGGTAAGTAATGTAAATCTGAAGGATCTCCAACATAGGTGGTGTGTATTTTTTGCTACAGTGTAATACTCCTGAAATATTATATCAGGAATTGCTCAGCCCTCCAATACGCACCTCTTGGCTTCTGCTGCCCACTAGAAATTCATGTCACTTGCAATCCCTATCTCAGAAATAAGAGGAATTCTGTGAGAACTGATCAGATACATCTTGTATGTATGCCTGGAAGTACATGCATTCATCTGAGCACAATTCATGTCACTTGCAATCCCTATCTCAGAAATAAGAGGAATTCTGTGAGAACTGATCAGATACATCTTGTATGTATGCCTGGAAGTACATGCATTCACCTGAGCACCTTCCCAGTGAAGACCTGACATGAGCTTTCCCTTCTAAGTCTTATTTTTTCTCCTGAGACACAAGACTGGGTGCCCTACCTATGCAAAGGAAGTGAATGAATTCCTTCTGCCTGCAGAGTCAAGTCAACCCCCAAGCAAGCATTCCACTGTAGCAACTGTAGCCAGAATTGAGGGGGCTGTGGCTGTAATTTATCATAGGCAATTTATTTTCAGCAGTGTGACTACATGTCAGTGCTGACAGCATTTGTAGCATTAAGTGTTCCAGAGAGAGGACCACAGCACTGCTTTGAGGCACACAGTCTGAAGGCCTGTCAATCCTAGTAGGTCACTAAAAACACAGGCATTTTGCAATATTTGTTCAGGGAATGCCTTAGCATAGCTTATTTTCCAGGTTTGGATGAGCTTGGGATCCTCTTCTGAGTTCAACGACAGTCATGTCCTAAGGCCCAGCAGAAAGGAAAAAGAAAATCCAAATAATTTTGTATGCCAAGATAACAGGAGCATTGTGTCAAAAGAGGAGGCAAATACACCCATATGAATCAAGGATCCATATGATTCCCTCAATTCTGAATTCTTTACAACATTTAATAGTGTACAGAGAGTATGTCTGGCCATGCCTACAGCTGGTCATAAACTATGATGGTTTACATGTCTTATAAATAAACTCTGGCACACAAATACTAAGCCACATAAACTGAGTCAGTCACATATGTATATCCCTCAGCTGGGGTGAAGTTCTTAATTAGACCTTTTCTTGGGGGCTTAGTCAGCATTAAGCTGCCTATGCTCAAAGGCAGCTCTGTCGTGGTGCAGCTCAGTGACCTTGGATTAGAGTGCTGTGTGAAAAAGAGCTATAAGAACTGAGGGCCACCTACTTTGCTCAAGAGCTGTGCCTACACTGAAGCACTCTCCCTCAGTCCTTACCTCAGCTCTGTTACAGGTATGACTGTTCCTGGCCCCACACACTGATCCAGACCTTGACCCAGCTGAGATGATCTTGGATCCCTCCCATCACTGTGGGCTTGTCTAATGACAACCAGACTGGTGGCTGGTTGGTCCTGGTTATTGTCACTGAACCTCATTCTGACCTTGACTCACTGGCTTGGCTTTTCTGGCTTGACCTCAAATCTCCTTGTCCCTGTGTTCACTGGGATGGTTACTGGTGATCTGTACTCTTGGCTGAACTTCTAGCCACCACCAGAATTGCTTTGCTATTCTTGTTTGGATGCTATAGTACTTCTTAGTAAAACCACTGTCATGCATGCCTTACTGTCACCCTCCACTCCCAGCTTGCCTTGCCACTCCATGAAACACTTTTCTCCAAAGGATGTCACCTCTCACCTACCACTGGTATCACTGGTGCCACTGGAACTGTGACACTCCTGACACCAGTAGTCCTAGCACAAGCCAGACAATAGGAACATGGATTGCAGACACCATGTGACTCTCCTTTTAGCCAAAGATTTTTGTTAGAAAGCTGTCTTGAGCCAGCCTACTGGCGCCACGAATTCCTGCCAATAGGATAAATCAGGAGAGTGGGCAAGAAGTCAGCAATCAAGACAAAGAGTCTGTTCTGTCACAGACAGACAGCAAAACTAAGCAGCGATACACAACTCCTCTTATGTGACCTCACTTAACTCTTGGTCAAATAATCAGGGAATCTCAGTAACCTCATATTTCAAAAGCCCAGGCAAAATGCAAAGTGGTCACAAACCCAAAGGAATCACAAGGTGTCACCTTTTGTAATTTATTCTAGTTGTCTAAATCTGGCAACAGCATTTAATATTTTGGCTGTTAATTTTCCCACCTCATCTGCAGCATTCTCTCCTCTCTCTCTCCAGGGCACTAGCTCCACCTCTCCTGGCAGGACCATCTTCAAGTATACAAGGGCTACAACACTTAACTCTTCCAACTCCACCGTGAAGTAGCACTGGTGTTGCACCTGAGCTGCCACACAGACATGCACAGTTTGGCACATTATTCAGACTGTCACACCTGCCAGGACTTCAGCATTAAACTAAATCCTTGCTGGCAGCCTCAGACAGCAGTTGTGAGACAGGGCTGTAAGCTGGAAGGCAGAAATTTCAATTCTGTTGAGGCCAGTCAGGCTGCACCCCAAAATCAATCTGCATATGATGAGAACATACAACACACAGGAAATTGCCAGGACACGGCTGCTCTCACTCGAGTAGTGTTGGCATGTCACAGCTCAAATACTCCCACTGTACTTGCTTGGCTCCTACTGGGTGTTGTAGTGTGCCCAATGCTGCTCCCTTGTTCTAATAATGTCTTGTGTACCCAAGAGCAGTTTTTGCCTTCTGCATTTAATTGCTACTCCTTTGCCAACTTACCTGGAAGGCTGTCCTTTGCTCTAACACTTCATCTTGAGGGAGAAAAACTAGTGCCCTTGAGACATTAATGTGTTGTCCTGTATAGATGCAGTACAAACTGACGTCTGTCTCCTCTCTGCTCTTCCTAAACAGGATGCTAGAAGATCTGGCTAAGCCTTTCCAGTGATTTGAACCTCCCACACCCAGGGAACTGTTCACCAGAAGTCTCACACTGCACAGCAGTGGAAAACATTGGGCTCAGGTACAGCCAGCTACCATTTACTAGAAACAGACACTTCCAGCATTCCCCGATCCAGCACGCACAAATGGGTCACTAACTCCTTTGTTTTTCATGTGGCATATACAGACAATTGTTATGCCAGTTTGCCTTTCTGGAAGTCAGTGTAAATACATTTCGTACACAACAGAATTTAAACAGTGTAATCACAATTGTGTCTTATGTAACCTTTCAGCAAGTTCTGTAAAACTGCCTTCCCTTCCTCAAACACTGCAGTTCTGATATGGCCTATCAGTGAACACTTGCAAACATTCAGAGCTCAGAAACATAAAACCAATCTCTGTTTGGTGGACAGCAAAGCTATTGTATTTCTATTAATTAATTAATTGATTGATTGATGTTTAGCAGAGAACATTAAAAAATAATTTTGAATTAAAAAAACATAAAATACAAGTCTCTACATTGGAAGATATAATTGCAAAACTCTTTTCTGCATCGGAAGAAAACCTGCTATGAAGGAGTAAGGCATCTATCCTGCATATCTGTCTTTAAGCGAGAAACCACACTGTGGTTCTGGGCTCCTCAGTACAAGAAAGACAAGGAGCAACTGGAGAGGGTCCAGTGGAGGCCCACAGAGACCATCTGGGGTCTGGAGCATCTCTTTTATGAGGAGAGACAGCAGCAGCTGGGCCTGTTTAGTCTAGAGACCACTGAGAGTGGACCACATTAATGCATGTCAGTATCTCAAAGGTGGGTGCCAAGAGGATGGTGCCAGACTCTTTCCAGAGGTGCCCAGTGACAGGATGATGAGCAGTGGCCATGCACCGACACACAAGAAGTTCCCCCTCAACACGAGCAAGAACTTTACAGTGGCAGAGCACTGGCACAGACTGCCCAGGGAGATCGTGGATTCTCCCTTCTGGGGACGTTCAAACCCCACCTGGACACGTTCCTGTGCCACCTGCTCCAGGTGACCCTGCCTTGGCAGGGGTTGGACTGGAGGATCAACAGAGGTTCTTTCCAAACCAAACCATCGTGTGATTCTGTGAACCCTTCCGG
>NW_005054411.1:2027140-2054525 GCF_000277835.1 Geospiza fortis
TGCACCACCGGCTGCTGCTGCGGCTGTGTGTCACCGTGTCGTGCCCCGAAGGGATGCTCTGTCTTTATAGAAAAATCGTTTTTCTAGCTTAAAATAGGGTTTTATGAAATAAACAAATGCACAATGTGCGTGTGTGAGGTGTTCATGCTTGGGGCAGAACGGAGGTTTTGTGGGGTGGTGAGAAATTGCCCTTCAAGCTAGCATAGCTGTGTGCAGCATTGGTTTCTAATACCAATTTTTCAGGAAGTGAACAATTTATAGGGTGTTTCTGCAACTGCTCTTGTTTTAGTTTATGAAGGACTTGCTGTCGTTCTTGCCACTTCTGTTGAATCCCTATTTGATAGCAGCAAGAAGGTGGCCATGTGAGAGCTATGGGCCTCCAAGTTTGTTCGCTCGTGCATTGTCTGGTGGGGTTTTTTGCGTTATGGTTAATGATACAAGTGGATACAGCTAAAAGTAGCAAAACTTCCGGCGTGTGACTAACTTAATTGGAAAGCATTTGGGCGTTGATCCAGCTGAAAGGTGATTCTGCCTAGATAAAAATAGTTTTTTGGGGTCTTGGTAGTCAGGGAGCCTGGTTGAAGCTGGTAAGCCCTGTGTGCAACCTTCTAAATAATTTAGGAAAAAGAAATATTTGAAAGAACAGAATTCAGAGTTCTGTAAATGATGATTTGGGAACTGTTGGAGAAGTAACAGATATGAAAAAGGGAGGTGAACACTGGTAAAAAGACTACTTGCATCAAAAAGTGTGAAAGCTGCTGCACCAAGGCCTTCTTCGTCCTGAGAGGGAAAACTTCTGTCCCCCTTTGAAGCATTTGATGTACTTGTAATTCAGTAGTAAAAGAGTTAGACATAGCTGATCCTGCACATACTCCACCTAATCCCATATACCTTGCATTGAACTGGGTAATGTATGTTTGCCCAAAGGTTTGCCTTACACTATCTTGAAGTTCCTCAAAATTAAAAAATAGTCCGTATGGCAGTTTTTTTAGATAGCTCATTCTAACAGTTAAATTAACATAGACCTGTTTTTAAAGCATAGTCACAGAAAACTGCTTTAACATGAAGTTGTAGAAAGATCCTAAATTTCCAGTTGGAATTCATCCAATTTCTAGAGTAGGAATTGGACCAGTACTAGGTGAGCCCTTCCTCACTGCTCACAAATGATTTTGCAGAACAGAGCTGACAAAGTCTTCAGAGTAGGTGGGAGTAAAGGAGCCAGCAGTTGGAAATGTTCTTTCTGTGGTTGGGTCAGGGAAAGCAAATCTGCTCTGGGAGGGATCAGTTCTACTTTTGGTGCTCAGATCTTCCTTTTCTGTATGAGAAATGACCAAACTATTGTATTCATCTTTGCTTAAGGTGGTCAGCCCAGAAACGTGCAGCCTTTTAGTGATGAAGATGCTTCAATTGAAACCATGAGCCACTGCAGTGGCTTCAGTGATCCTGCTAGCTTCACTGAGGATGGTAAATTCTTTTATTTATATCTATTCATCTTTTAAAAACATAAAACCTGAGTTGATTTAGTAGTTTTAAGTAGAAGACTGTAAGTAGCAATAATAAAATAATGACATTATATTAACACTGTGATGGGTAATCCAGTGGCCATTTTCTTTGTTTGGTTTATATATATAAATATATACTCCAGGTTTCATGAGCCTTGTGAAACTATCAGGCTCTATTCTACTAGAATAGTATATAGATATAGAGACAATAAGATGTAGAGTACTGGTATAGAGACAATAAGAATTTTAAGATGAGTTGTAAGACATGGATTTTCATAAGAGGTAGTTGAAGCAGTAAGAACTGCAGAAGAGTTTAAGATGGGAAGAGTCACATTTGCCTGTTTTGAGCTAGATTTGTGCTTTGTTTCCTTTACCATCTTTGCAACCTGGACTACTGCAATGTCATTTTGTTGAGAGGAGGGGACCTGAAAGCCTGAAACAGGGATAAGCCGGGAGTCATCTTTGGATACATGCTGCTCTTAACTGAGCTCCTGTGTCTGAATTGATGCTATATGGGACAGGCTGCTTTGACTCACTGCATCAGCTCTGAGCACCTCACAGTTCTCCAGGGCTAGATGTAGTGGACTGGATGAAAATGTGTTGACAGGATTGGATGATGGTCATCAAATGGAGAAAATTTATGTAAGATTCTCTCCCTCATTCATTCTTGGCATATGTAAGAAGCAGATGTAGGAGCAGCACAAATGTATCAATAGGCCAGTTTTTATGCAAGTATTTTAGGGCACAGCCTGATGTAGTAGGTTTAACACCATTATGCTGCTGTGATACTGAGCAATTCTGAAGGTGTTGTCTATATTAGGCTGCTTCCTTACTAGTGTTAAAAGCATTGTGTTGGAATTACTGTGTATGCTAATAAAATGTGTATCAGTGGGACTAAATTATTTCTTCTGGATTAGGGCCCGAAGTTGATGAAGAAGCTACTCAAGAAGACTTAGAATACAAGTTGAAGGGATTTATTGATCTTACATTGGACAAGAGGTATAGTCTGCTTGGAAGAAACACATTCGTACATTGTTTTCTTGCTTGATTTAATAAGGAAAATACACATCAAATCTTCTTCTATAAATTACTGAGATTTTTATTCTGGGGAGGACTTCTAGGTCTAAATAAACCTTTTTTGTTCTACTGATTTTTTAGGATGGGTTAGACCTTCCTTTTCTAATATATTGAAGTAGAGTGACTTTTTCTGGCCAGCAATACTGCTGTGAACTCTGTCTCCAAACAAAATTTTGCTGTCCATGAGTAAGAAGGCAATTCAGAGCATTTCATTTCTTCATAGTACTTCTGTGGATTACTCTTACTACTGGGTGTAGGCAAATATAAATCACCATAAAGCAAGGGCGAAGGTTTAGCTGATATGTGCTGATTACAGGTCTTCCTTTTCTCTTCTAACAGTGCAAAGACAAGACAAGCAGCCCTTGAAAGTCTGAAAAGTGCATTTTCTTCTAAAATACTATATGAATTTATCATGGAGAGGAGAATGACCCTAACTGATAGCATTGAGCGCTGCATAAAGAAAGGTAATTAACATGCATGCTATTAGAAAGCAATAATCCCTATGAAATAGCACATTGTTTAAAAGAAATTAAGATTGTGAATGTTCTCTAGTACTTTACAGCATGCTTAATAATTTAGGTAACATTACTTTGTGAATGCAGGTGTCACACTTTAACTGTCCTAGAAAATTAACTGAAATTATCTTCTATCTCTTGGTTTCTGAATTTCCACTTACATGCTTTCAGACTATTATCTTTAAAAGATTAAAGGAGGCAGGCAGGGCAAAAGGTGGTTGCTCATCACTGTGTTAATTAATCCCTAGGTAAGAGCGATGAACAGTGTGCAGCTGCTGGGCTGGCTTGTCTTCTGTGTGTGCAGATGGGGTCAGGAATTGAAAGCGAGGAGATTTTTAAGACCCTTGGTCCAGTTCTGAAGAAGATTGTCTGTGATGGAACAGCCAGTATCCAGGCCAGACAGGCTGTAAGTATGAAATGTCTATTTGCCAGCCAGGGACAGAGGGCTGCTTCTGGCCAGCTCACTGTTGTGTAATCCAGGACGAAAGGTTACCACACTAGTGTGTACTCATAATGTTGACATACGCCCTCAGCGATGCATAGCAGTTTTCACTGGCTTAAAAAGTTCCACCTGAAAGTTGAACGTGATTCTCTTCTTCAGCTGTTACATGTACTGCTTTGTCAAGTGTCTGAACTCACTGTATTGCAGCTCCCTTACTTCTGGGGACTGATGTTGGAGTCCTAGAAAACATTTTCCTACTAAGTGATATATCCTTCCTGTATTAATTTTATTTTATTCTTGAAATTTAATTTTATTCTTAAACAGCACAGGAATGTTACTTAAGCATTTACATTTATTCTTGGTAAAATCACATATAGCACATCTGGAAACTATGTAAACAATACAGCCATTCTACCAAATGTATTTTTAAGTTACTTTTGCCTGGTAATCTCATTGATACATCAGCAGTATG
This sequence comes from Geospiza fortis, assembly GCF_000277835.1. Classification (NCBI taxonomy): domain Eukaryota; kingdom Metazoa; phylum Chordata; class Aves; order Passeriformes; family Thraupidae; genus Geospiza; species Geospiza fortis. Next base: position 2,031,149 of record NW_005054411.1, read on the forward strand.
CATGAAATAGTGAGGAAAGATTGTCCAAAGCACTTGCCAAAAGTTTTACTTTTGCTTAAACTTCAGTGATTCAGCTAATATTTTCCAACTTTCCTTCATCATTATGTGGCTGGCTACTCTTAGTCAAGCTATGGCACAACAAATACTGTCAGCTGCAAAAAGGAGGTAGTATTAGTTCAACAGTAGTTATTTCTACAAACAAAAGCTACTAAAGTTTGTCCTGTTCAAATGTAGTTTTGAGTCCTGTGTGTTTGGTGCAAACATCACTTTCAAATGGTTTTCTCTTTATTCTTCGTAAGAGAAACTGGACTAGAATATGGGGCATAGGAAACAGATCTGCAGGAGAAGTTGGAAAGTTCCAGGAAAGGCTTTTCAAGGGCAGAGTTTCCAGGCTATTTAATTGAAATAGTGGTCAGAAGGAGAAACTATTTCCCACAGATGTTAATGTCATATAATTATCAGCATAGTTTCTGCTTGTAAATCCTAGTGAGATTTAAAATCATTGGGTGAAAACAACGCCACATAGAGCTTTTTGAAGGGCTTTGTAAGCTATTTAAAAATAATAATACATGGAGAGTGAAGGCTTGTGAGTAGCAAATGCTGTAAAAATCTTCCTGAGAGTAGATGGGAATTGGGAGCTAAGTATGACAAAGAAGATGAATTAAGGGCTGGGGACTTCTAGACTCTTAAGGTTTTTATCTCAAGTTTCTGTTGCTCCAGATGTTAAATTTCAAAGGTCCCAAGTTTGAAACTGTAACATTATTGTCAAATACTGACACTTTTTTTTTTCTTTTGTGTCCAGTGTGCAACCTGCTTAGGGATTTGCTGTTTCATCGTGACTGATGACATTACGGTAAGGATGATTGATACCTTTCAAATGTAATAAACTGGCAAGATGAATATGTGTGACTCCTAAACCACTTCCATTGTATTTTTCACCTGTCCAGGAGCTGTACTCTACTATGGAATGCCTGGAAAACGTCTTCATGAAGGCCTATCAGCGGGATAGAGACACTAATGGTGTATCAAGTACCCATAATACTGTGCTTCACGTCAGTGCTCTCTTGGCGTGGACATTGCTGTTGACCATTTGTCCAATGAACGAAGTGAAGAAGAAAATTGAAATGTGAGTATCTTTCTTGGAAAGCAGAATTTGTAATGACTCTATATGCAATGAACAGTGTCAGTAAAATTTAGGTCTTAATGGAATATGATTTATTCCTTAGGCACTTGCATAAACTTCCAAGCCTGCTGTCTTGCGATGATCTCAACATGAGAATAGCTGCTGGAGAAACACTAGCACTTCTGTTTGAACTGGCACGTGAAACAGATGCTGTAAGTAGATGTCAGCAGCTAAACCTTCTTTCATTGCGATAATGATGAAACAAATTACTTAACCTGTGTTGCACTCCACCCTGGACCTCAACAAGTAGCAAATAATTCCATGGTTTATGTTCCTTCTAGTGAGTCTGCCCCAGTCTAAGTGGGTACAGCAATAATTCGTAGCTATTATTTTTTACACTTCATTTCTATATTGCAAAACAGGGCCAATATAACAAAATGCATCAAATGCTACTCAATAGCAACTAGAAATATGGAATGCAAGATTTAAATCTAAATCCTACACCCACTTTGAAAATAAAATCTTAAGGAGACACCTCTAGAGAGATTCCAGAATGAAACAGTATTGTTTACTGTAGTGGGATCACTCATCAGATGCTTATGCAGACAAGTTTGAGTAATTCACAACCTGCACAATTCCGCTCTCAGCCAAAATCTATCATCAGGCAGAAAACATGTTGACTTTAAGTATTGTTTCTGCAGTATTTTTACTTAGGTAACTTGAGAAGAGTAGCTGGTATTGCATGATGGTTTCGCAGCATTTAACTATTTTAGTGAGTTAAGAACTAGGCAGTCATTTTAAGGGGGAGGTTTTTAAAGAATTGGCACAAATTTCACACAGATATCAGTAACACTTCATTTGGTGAAATTTCTTGGAGTTTGCTTTTGAATTGGGTTAGGTGCAAACTGCTCAATATTAGCTTGTCCACAGCTAAAGTTGCATTTACTTTTTTCAATATGCCTTATTAATTTTCAGACTTTTTTCTTGACAGCACTGAAGGAAACAGCCTCCCTCTGCTTACGCATGGCACAGTTTGGGAGAGTTGCCTGAAGGGCTCCCAACTCAATCAAGGCTGCTGCGCTTTGCCAGAATGCTGCCTAAAGTGAAAGGATAACTCCATTTAAGTCAGGAATCATGACACACTAGCACAGCATAACATGAAACAATGTTAAGGCTTCTGTATAAATGCAAGCAGTGTGGATTTGAGTCTCTTGGCTATGGAAGTCAACTTTGAAAGGAAAAGTAAATGGAAACCAAAACTTGATCCTTTATTTGGTCAAGTTGACTGCAAGTAATTAATCTTAAAATTATATCTTAAAAATCCTGCACTGAGGAAATGCCCCTTTAATCATTACAGATTATTCTCATTGAATCCTTAACAATCAGTGCAGATTAAAAATACTTGATGTATTTGCCTTGGACCAGTTCCTTTCAGAAAGCTTGCAGTAAGCTCACTCTAGTCAGTTGATATGACAAAACATTCAGATTAAAAAAAACCTACAAGCCACAAAAACTTGTTTTTACGTAAGTTTGCATGCATTCTTACTAGTCCAGGTGAACTACCGCTGAATTAAGTGCAGTGGATAAAATATTTCTATATATATAAAGCACATATTAATTAATGAAGTGAATAACACAAAGCTATTTATTACAGTTTACTTAAAGTGTTTTGTTAAGCATTAAAAAAAAAGCTTCCTAATGTCCCATTTCATACAGGACTTATAGCTAAATATTCCATACTCTCAGTCCAGTGGTGTCTCACAGTTTGCCTCCAGCAGCAGTAATTTTGTGAGCAGTTTGAGTCCCTTGGAATTAATGGCGTTGGAGTAGAACAGATTGGCAGGTGTATATGCACACTGATGGAGCTGTATGGGTCACATGGCTGACCAAACAGACTTTGTTAGCGCCCTTCCTGGTAAACTGGGTGCTGTGACTTTGTTCTTGCTGGTTTCAATGCTGCAAATGGAACTGCAGAAGTGCTCTCTGTCTTTTTAAATAAAATAAGAGGTTGTAGAGATCTACACACACAAAATTTAAAGAGATCAGTTTTCTTACCTGTGGGGGAAAAGGTTAAGGCCATACAATAAACTAAAATCTAAAAAACATTTTTTTCTGGTAACCTAGGATTTCTTTTATGAAGATATGGACCTTCTAACAGAGAAACTAAGAGCTCTGGCTACTGATGGAAACAAGCACCGGGCCAAAGTGGATAAAAGAAAGCAGCGATCTGTCTTCAGAGACGTTCTGCGGGCTGTTGAGGTGATTGTTTTGTCTTAGTTACAATCTAGACCTTCAAAATGTATAGTATACAATTCAGTGAAAACAGTTTTATAATTACACAGAATTACTGTTTCAATGAAAGAAACAGGAAAAAGCTATTTTAAATGAGATTTGGTAGTCAGATCACATGTATGGACTAGAACTGCTTTTTTTAGGAATGTTGAAAAAAGACTAGGAATAGTTAAATATTGTGGAAGCTAAGAAGGATTGGCATAATTTGAAGTCACCTCTGGGATTCTGCCTGTAGAAGGATCTGAGTCACCTATTAGCACTTGTTACATTCCATTGTCCCAAATACCTGTAAGGTAGAGACTAAATGAGGCTTATATTCTGACTTAAAGATGACTTCTGTCTGTACTTGGAACTGGTTTTCCTGGCGATAAGTCCAATTCCTAAAGTAATTTTAAAGATGAAAGTTGAGCGTTTGTTTTTTAAAAACTTTGTAATCATGAAGAATATTAGCTTAAAGTTCTACATGAGATTTGACTGTAGGTGTGCATCTGCTTTATGAACAAATACAATCTTTAGCATACATACACTGTGTTATTTGGAAGGTTTTGGTGTGCCAAATTCATCAGTCAAAATCAAGTTCACGGAGATGTATAAAATTCCTAGTACAAAAGACTGTTTAAATTAAAATTATAGATGTTGTTTCCTTTGACTTTTGCATAGGAGCGTGACTTCCCCACAGAGATGGTGAAGTTTGGGCCTGAGCGCATGTATATTGACTGCTGGGTTAAAAAACAAACGTACGAGACCTTCAAGGAGATTTTGGGCTCGGGGATGCAATACCATTTGCAGGTGAGCTGCTCTCTGACACTTGCTCAGACTGTGTTCCTCTGTGTCTGGCTTCTTTGATGGAATTCAGCCTGAATTACAAGATCCTGAGTAGAACTTAGTGATGAGCCTTGCATTTGAGGTGTTAAAGACAGCACTTAAAAAATTAATTACAGTGGGCTGCATCTGTCTGGATAAGCTGCTTCTGAGTTGTAGCTTGGGTGTGCTAGTGTAGTAATCGACTTCTCCAAGAAGTAAGAAATTTAGGCTGAATATGTTTTTAGCTTCAGAGTTTTCCCTGAATCCTTATACTCTCTTTCAGCAGAATGATATAGTTGTCTGGCTATAAAGCTGTATGCCTCCACCCTTCCTGTTCAAACCTGTAAAAGAAAGGGAAAGTTTTAGTCAAAAATAATGAACACAGCTTGCAGCCCACTGGTGACAGCATTCCAGGGAGAAGACATAAATCTTTATCTCTGTTCTGGGAACTGCTTGTTTTGTAGTCATCTGTTTGCATATGTAACAGAAGCAGGAGCTGTAGTTTAGGAATATATGCTCCCAAATTGCTGTGATAATCATGGGGTTAAAGTCTTCAGTCCTGTGTTAATTGAATTTCTGTGTGACTGAGGCAGCTTGGGCATGTAGCAGGTTTTTCAGTTTTTTCAAGTACTACTTCCACAGATAGATACTTTAAAACTGGTATGTTGTGAAACCATACAGGTCTGTTCAGCTGCCTGGTTTTGTGTAGAACAAAACAGTGTCTCATTTGCTGGAGCTGTCTTCTCAAGGTGACTGTTTTTGCTTTTAGCCTTATTCTGGTTGAAGGAGGAAGTGTTCTTGACTTAATTGCAAAAGATAGCAGCAATTTGACACAAATCTTAGTATTTCTTACTGGAATACTTGGTATTTTACAGTAGTCAACTTTAGAAACTTAATAATTAGAAGGGAAACTAATCATTTGGTGTGTTTCTTGTTTAGTCAAATGACTTTCTTCGGAATGTGTTTGAGCTTGGTCCACCAGTAATGCTGGATGCTGCAACTCTTAAAACAATGAAGATATCCCGTTTTGAAAGGGTAGGTTATTGCACTGTAATGAATTTTCTTTACTTCCTACTCTAATTACTCCTGCCCTTCAGAAGCTGTCATTGTTATACTGTAGTTCTAAGAGTGCCTCATATTGTCCTGAATGAAACCCAGCCTTACTTGTATGCATCTATGAACTCTTAAATTTTCCACTGGGCATGTCTGCTTCTGTGTTTTTTCCAAGGGGTCTCAAGGTTGATGTGGTTGCTGATGGGTACTAGATTCATGCTCCACACATGTGAAACTTGGTCTCTTCTGAGAGATACGTATTTTTTGGGGAGGGACCTACAGGAAAAATATATCTGTCTGTCTATGTATATATACACATATACATACACACACACAGATAAGCCTTTAGTGCAAAGATAACACACTATAAATTTCAGAAGGCCTACCAGTTTACTTCAAAGATTAATAAAAGGATGTTTTCATTTGTTTTGTAACATAAAAAGTCTCCGAAGGGCATAAACCTTATGACAATATGTAATTCTTTTTTCTTTTTTTGTTTTATAGCACTTGTACAACTCTGCAGCATTCAAGGCTCGGACGAAGGCTAGAAGTAAATGTCGTGATAAAAGAGCAGATGTGGGGGAATTTTTTTAGATTCCCTTTTCAATGGGGTTCAATTTTCATAATTCTAATAAATTTGTAACATTTAAATGAATTTTTTAACTTCCGTAGTCAGTTTGCAGTTGTGCACGGGTTTGTTACATAGTCTGTAAATATAATGCATGTTGTTGCTTAGTTTTGTATACATTGTATATAGATTGATGTAACATTTGGTGCAGGGATATATTATAATGCTATACATTAGCCTCCCACTAGCTCCAGAGGTCGATTATGTTGTAACTGATACATGAAATGGAGTGGATAACTGTAGTCAAATGCTGTGTGTCAGATTGGATTCTTTATATAAAGGTAAAGTCATTGACTAAGTGCTCTGGTAAGAATATGCAAAGATGACCCATGTTTGTGTGAAATTATTTTAGTAACTTTTTAAAACTCACCAGTGGTAGACAGGCAAGAAATCCCTATGTAAGTATAACTTTATCCTGACAGGGACTATGAAGTTCAGTAACTTCCACTGACTGTCAAGTAGTGAATGACAAATACTTGCCTCCATGTAAAATAAAAGCAAGATTCTTGTGTTCTGAAATTGAATATTTAATTTTTGGAATAAAAATATTTCTCACTGCCTGCTCTTTGTGTAATAGCAATTACTCCATTATTGAAACACTGTAACATTGGTAAAACCTAAAGGTTGAAAGAGATGGGTTTGTTTATTTGCTGGTTCAAACATGTGCTTGGGGTATTCTCAGTGTGTTAGTAGATGCTACGTGCAAGTGTGCTTTGCTGTGTTTCAAAGGTGTCTTATACTTGAATGTGCTCTGCACAACCACCTAATCTTAATTTGCCATTGCTTCTCTAATGGACAAACATTTTCTAGTTTTGGTGCTGCAAAACATGTTGTCCTTTATTTTAGAGGAACCATTCCAGCTTCCCTGTGTTCATCGTGTTGAAAACTACTCTTCTAACCTCAATTTCTGGTTCTATAGGATTGAAATCTGCCAGTAGCTGAGAACTGACTTAGGAATAGGGGTGGCAGGGTGAGGGATGTTATGTAATAAAGACACTAAAACCTGGCTAACTGGAGCTTCTGAACCTGAAGATCTGTAAAAGTGCTTGTTTAAATAAACATTCTTAAAATGCTTGTCACCAGATGAAGCAAACATTACATTGAAAACAACACTGCTTCCTGGAAACTGTGGCCGGCTCTGATAAGGGAAAGTTGGGCTTGGGGTGGAGTGGTTGTGGGGTTTTTTTTTCCCCTCCCAGTTTCTGATTACAGCTGAACCTATTAGAGAAAGTCAATGTATACTATACCTTCTACTCTAACCTGTCTTTTTTCCCCATAAATCCACTATATAAGAACTTGTTTGGCTTGCAAAACTGATCACTTGGACTACACAAAACCTTGAACTGAAAACTGACGATGGAACACATGTCAGTGTCATACAAGTGGAGAAAAAACCCAGATCCTTGAATGAGGTGAAGCTGTGTGCCTGTACTTGCCTGGCCAAAGACATTCCTTTTGAGCAAAACTGTTCCCTCAAGCCGGTTGGTGTCTACTGCAGCTGCTGCGTAGTCACCTTTGGTGTCCTTTGCCAGGCACTTTTGGTGGCTTCCTGTCCAGCGTTTCTGCAGCACCTCCTGGCAGGGGGCCAAGCAGGAGGTTGCCCTTTTCCCCATTACCCTGCAGCTGCCATCCACCGTGACCCATGTGGCTTCAGCGCCGTTGCAGAGGTGGCTCTTCTGCAGCCCTGCAGACCTCCCTTGGGTTTGCAGACCTTTTCACCTCAAGAGGCCTGGGTCCCTGTCTTATAAGTATTTTGGTGTCAGGAGATTTTGGGCATGGATGCCACACTGATTTATTTTTTCTTTCTCCTGACTTGCACATCCTTATTTGGAGGGAGGACTTCAGGAAACTCCTGCGGGAAGGGAGCAATTCTGAGCAGCAGAACATATCAGCTTAGGGTGGGAAATATGAGTCAGGTGATTTACTCTCGTTTCCTGAGAAAGAAAAATGTTTATGGGCAGTTTAAAGGGATTCAGAATTTTAGACATGGGAGAGCTTCAGAAAGGATTTGTGGTATTGAACTGCAGACCCTCTGCCTGTCAATACGATGTGCTGTAACACTGCCATCTGCAATGTCAGCAAGGAAAAAGGTGATCAAAAGAACTGTCAGCAAAGGAGCACTACTCACCACCAGTTCATCAGAATTTAATCTTTGAACAGCTAAGGATGCCAGACAAATTAGACCACCACATAATACTGTCCCATTTGAACTCATAAAATATATGGGAGAAGGGGGGAAAGCCCCTGTTTTTTCTAGTCTATGACTTTAAAATACTCATGACTGCAATACTGTAGATATGACTCTTCTGCATAGCAAACTGGTTACTCATAGCTACAGTGTTGTAGATATGACTCTTCTGCATAGCAAATGCATTTTAGACAAGCACTAAAGCTAAGAGGCTTGGCACTAACCAAAAGATTAGTGAAATACTGATCGTCGGTAACAACCCTCATTCTTCATGGTGGGATATTATTGATTCCGATATAATAAAAAAGAGCGGTGTATATGCTGATTTCTGTTTAGCAGATCAATATTGTGAAGTGAGCATACTTGGCCAAGCTGAACTCTAAATATAGACTGAGAGGGGCAGTCTGTTTCACAGCTATCTTTATGGGTACTGCAGGACTCAACAGGTTCCTATGGGACTGAAAGTAGGGAGAGGAACTGCAGAACAAGTTTTCTTCACATGATTTTCACTGGCTGATTTCTTCCATACTGGCACATTACCTGAATGTAATTATGTTGTAAGTAATGTTTCATTCTCATACTTTTTAACCTTTTAGATTTTATTTCCTTTTTGTTCTGTGAAGAATTCTCAGTGTGTTTTTATTCCAAGTTTTGGGGTTTTTTTTTACCACAATGACTTAGGAAGAAATTTAAAAGTTGTATTGGGGAAAAAAGTCTTTAGGCAAAGTTAAAGTACAAGATATAGTGAAACCAAAGGTCCCAATGTTTAGATTGATTTGTTGGGAAAATAATACTTTTGTCCAGTGACACTAATGTTTGTATCCTTTCTCCTTTGGCACATCAATGGAATCAAACAAATGTAATATAAACTTTTTTGAATTAATAATGGTAATCTTCACTGTGTTTACATGTGCAAATACTTAAATAATAAGTGCAAAAAAAAAGAATTCATAATACTAATGAATCAAAGGTAGTCACATTTATTACACCTCAAGCTGTTAAGAAGAGTCTTCCCTAAAGCTGAAGGGAGGTATTAATCAAAAGAGAGAAACAACTGCTCTTCAGAATCTAAAAATAACCAGCAGCCTTTGTGCATGCAGTGGTAACTTTTGGCACACCGTTCAAACACAGGGCTCCATAATGATTGTGTTGGCTGAGGATGTGCATGTGGGGACACAGCAGAGCAGAGCCAGCTCTGGTGGGGACATGGCTCACAAACACTGTTGTCTGGTGCCATGCTACGCTCTAGAGGAAGGGCAGTGGGCACAGCCATCTGTCCTGAAGTTACTGCTGCACACCTAAAGATCATATACTAGGTAAGGTTAACCCCTCTCATGCCAGTTTTTGTATATTTTCTTTGCACTTTGAAGCAACACTCCTGAACAGAGAAAAAAGTAAGTTGTAATCTTTTCTTATGCGCTGTTAAAAAGAAAAATGAAAGTATCCTTATAGTCCTGTCAGTCTCTACTAGCAGGAGAACAAGCCCTGTTTTTAGGATTGCTTTCAGTGCTTAGTCTTCAGACTTACTGAGGCTCATTGAATATCAACTTTGCAGTACGCTCAGATTTGGGGGAATTATAGCGATCTTCTGCATTTGGTTTGATGAGGGAAGGAGTGAGGATTTTCTGCAAACAATTAGGGTTAAAATTTTAGGTTTTTAATTTAAGTGTTTTATTAGGAATCTGGTCACACTGTTCTGTATTCCTTGGAGAGGAAAAAAAGGCTCAGAACCATGTCAAGAGGACAGTTAACCCATCTAGGATTCAGAAATCACCCTCAGGTTCTTAACACATGTCATCAAGGGTAGTTTGCATCCCACAAAGTGCTGATTTATGTTGGCAGATAAAACTGAGCTTGGGAGCTTTATAAAATACTAAATGGGTAAGATGCATTCTAATCCAAATTTTAACTAATCTGTGGGGGCTCCCTCCTTGCATTCACTAGCAAGAAAAACATACATTTAGGCTGTGATTCTAAGGTGAGAAAGGAATATCTTAGAATAAGAGGGATATTACCTGGAGGAAAATATTTTTCTTTAATAATTACAGAGGGAGTTTTCAGTGACAATTGTAGACAAGCATGGCTACTTAGAATGCCTGCATCTCCTTGTGGCTAGAAGTGTATGTTGTTTCTGGAAGACATTTTTGCAATCACAGCAGTGTAAAGAAAAGCAAAAGACAAGGAATAATATGCAATACACAGAAGCCGCCTCCCTAGGTATTGCTTATTTTCTATATATAATCTTCTTTCAAAACTGTATTTATGTTAAGAATCATTCACTGAGTTCATGCACCCAGATTCTGCAGAGAAATTGCTTTTACTAATTGAACTTCATCCAGTGCCTTTTTTAAAGCAAGGGGTACTAGTCTGAAGAAAAAGCTTTTAAAATTTGCCCGAAAGTGTGAAGTAGACTACATTTTTTTCAGAAATAATAGTGATATTCTAAGGTGTATAAACAGACACATATTCTTGTTTCTTATCTCCTACATTCATACCTGCCTTCCCTGTTTTATGTCTCAGTTACTTGATGCTGAAATAAGAGAACCTGAGTGACATCTTTCCTGGAAGTGTTAGTGGAGGTTTGTCTTTCATTGTGGCCAGGATCTCACACCATCTCTTACCAAGTACTCACCAAAGGATAATACACTAATAGGTACCATTCAAATCAATGCTGGAGCCAGTCAAATTGACTTTTTTCTCTTTCTCTCTTTCCCCATACACACATGTATGTGCACAAATACAATGCAAAAATGAAATATTTTAATCATTGAAGATTTCCAAGAATACAGAAGTGCTATGTATTGAGTTGTCCCTGCCTTCAAGATCTAGTCAGTGTGCTGGTCCTTCAAATCTCTGTATTTTAAGGATCATTTAGGCTGCTCAGTATTTCCTTAGAACAGTATACCAACTCTTACAAGTTATTTCCCACAGCCATATGTTAATTTACCCTTTAAATTATTGTTTCTTTTAGAGAAAATGGAGAGGCCTTCCTTGGAATTTAACCTGCCTGATACTCATGAAGAAGGAAAACTTTATGTAGTTGATTCCCTAAACAACCTAAACAAGCTAAATGTTTGTCCAGCTGAATCCCAACATTCACTAGGTATGTATGATAGGTGATCCATGGATTTCTGTATGTACAATCCATATTGTGTATCATTGATGTCAACAGCTTAATAGGCCAATAGGTATGCCAAGCTCTGTACTGAAAAATGTAAGGAAAAGATTGAAAATGGCATTATTTAGATGGATCAGACAATGATTTAGCTGTCCCTCCTGAGTATTTCCACTTTAGGTTCCTGAAAATCCTTGCATTTAGTTAGGGATTTGCTTTCAAACCTGATCTTATCTTCTATTTCAGTTGGGATTTATGAGGTGATCTCTTTCAGGATAATGTCTCTAGTAATGCCCAATATACGCCTACTATATAAATAGCATCATAGCTCTTCCCAAGTACTAAAATTCATATGTGGCAATAGAAGCACCTGAGAATTTCTGCTCATTCCTTTAAGATTCATCTCCGAAGAACTCAAACCAGTTACCTGAAATATCCTGTAAAACTTTTAAGCATCTTACTTTCTGACTCACAGTTTCAGTTATGGCTCCTACATTTCTACCAGTTTGATAAAGCATTTCTACCAGTTTGATAAAGCATTTCTACCTTTGATTTCTCACAGCAACAAGAATATTTTCACCCAGCGATAGCTACAATTTGAGTTCTCTGTGACCTGAAAATATCTTAACACCTGGAGCTCTTCAGCAGCATTCCACATAACAATATTTGAGTCTGCTTTTATTTCCCTTATTGTAATGGAAAATTTGAGTGAAGAAATTTATAGATCAGCAGCCATGTTAAAATGTGGCCATAACTTAATCATGTTTCTAATTTTGGGTCTTAAATATTTTCTCATTAATTCTGTTTCCAAGTCCCCTAACTTTTCCTAATCCAACTAACTACAGTGGTGATGGTTTCCACATTTAACGCAAATATTTTAGACATAAAGTACTAATTTCTCATAAATGGATTATCTTGATATTGTCACTTTTACACATGGAAAATGAGACAGTGGCATATATAAATTTTAATTTTAAGAAACTCCTTTCAGTGTGACTGTTTTGCTTTCTTTTGCAATTTTATTGGACAGTATTATTTACTTTCAGGGTAAATATACAAGGTTCTGTGGATTCATATGTGATTCTCTGGAATAATCGCATGCATGCCCCTCCCTACATTTCAGCAGTAAAAAATGGTAGCTTAATAAATATATAAATTTGTATAATATAATAAGTATAATAATAAGTATAAATTTGTAAAATCCTTTGTTTTCTTCTCGGATTATTCTTTCAATGTAGCATTTAAGCTTGGAGAATCTGTAGATATCTCATCCTGTCAGCTAGCTTACTCAGCAGCATAAAACTCTGGTTCTCTTGCCAGAAAATCAGAGACATATCCAAAGCGGTTTAAAATGAATATGCTGTTTAGTTGCTTCAGTAGGAGCCATGCAGTAATTCCATGTTTTAGGTGATAAAATGTTCCCACTGCTTGCAGTTTGACAAGAATGTGTGCTCACCAATTCCTCACAACACTGTAGCTTGGCATGTTCAGCCTGATGAAATAGTAAGAAGTATTCATTACGCTGAGCAAGCTCAGACCACTTTTGAGACCACTATTGATAACTTAGGGTGCTTGGCAGGCAGCAGAAGCAGGCCCTGCCCATCCCTATTATTCTGATTAGAAAGCAATTTTGGTGCAGACACTTATTATATGTGCATTTGTTATGAATGCTAAGGGAATAAGAATAGAACCTCAAAGGAGAAACATGAAAATATTTCATCTTACTCACAGACAGGAGTGTGTTAAACACAACATAAAGAAAACCAGAAATATTCCCAGAGATCTACCAGCTCAGTGGATTGCTTAGCCCTAGGTAGGGTCATTATTAAAGTCCTGTGGCATTTGCAGCCCTTCCTCAGCTTTATCACTACAGGCTCAGTTGCAAAGACCTCAGAGATTTCCACCAGCTAAAACAAGAACGTGACCTAGAAATACATTTTTCACAGATGCATACACTACTCACTTTCAGAATGGCAAGAGAGCAATTACGGAAGGATAAATTACAGTAATTTGCATGTAATTTTAATACGTGTGAGACTGACACCAAAGTGAAATTATATTAGCTTTCTCCTCCCGCCAAAACAGAAAATAAACCCAAATCTTTGTAAGTTATTACAGTAGTGTACAAACTTAAGATTAAACAAATCTGGCTCAAGTGTAAATTTTTTACATTCACATGAATTTCCTCATGGTGTTCACTTGGCTTGTTATTTTTGGGGCTTACTGCCACCCCACACTGATTGCAACTGTTTCTATGAGAGGAATTACTGAATTTCCCTATATATGCAACACATTCTTTAAAAAGCAATGAACTGGCTTGTTTAGCTGATTCAAGATCAGCATTGAAAGTGCCTTTCTTTTTCCCTTCATTCTTCCTGTGCTTGAAGGACAACATCTGTAGTCTATGTGAGACTCTGTTCCATTCCTGACAATTGGGAGGATAGGTGCCTCATTTTTTGCTGGAATAAAACCGACAAATCCTAAAGATGAAGAAGAACATTGGAAACATTTGTTTTAAGATAAAACAGTCAAGACCTAAATTCATTCTATCCAACATTAGGGGCTTAACAGAGGTGTTTACTTTGGGAGATTAATAATCCCAGAGATACCTCTCATTAAACAGAAAAAGAAGTATATCTAGAGGATGAATGTGCATGATGAATCTGTACCTTGGTTTTCAATATGAATTTCGCTTTCTTCCCTTTTGAAAAGGTTAAATACAATCAAGCCCTTACAAATCTGCCTGATGAAAACTTCATTGCAACTTTTGTACATGTAAAACAGCTGTAAAACTCTGAACTGTAAAACAGGTCAACTTCAACAAAACACTATATTTCAACACAGAAACATTTTTGTTGAATGTGTTCTAACAGCTATAACAAATGTATAATTTTTGATATTTTCAAATTCAAGCTCAGTTCATAAAGTTGATTTCTTCCCCTTTCATGAAATATCACAGGGAATAAAATCTGTTGGCCAAATATACGATGTATTCTGCATAATTTCAGGTACAAGAAGCATTTTGTCATGCTTATCCTAACCAACCTTAAAAAACTATACACCAAATGGTTTGTCATCTCTTAACAGACCAGGAAGACAACACTGGTGGTACTGGAGAAAGAATGGCAGGGAGCAATGCAGGAAACCAGCGTTTGTTCTTCATCACCTTTGTTCTTACTTTGACCGTCAGTTTGGTGCTTGTTTCATTTGTAATATTCCTAATATGTAAGTAAACCAAAGAGCAGTTCTTGAAAATGTAGGGCCAATTGGAAAAAGAGCTTTGCTGAAATGTGTCATGCTACCCTGTAATATGCTACTCCTGTATTTGCATGGTCAAAGGCTTTGGATGGTTCTGGGCACTGGGTTGCCGTCCTGGGGGCAGAAGCACAGGCAAACAACACTCTCTCAGGGCTAAAAGGCACAATTTTATTCTTAGTGCTAAGGATTTGTGAGCTTCAACAGCTCTGAAGAATTTATCTCAGCAGTATTATACTGTCTTGTTAAAAATGCTGGCTGGAAATGAAATTCAAATTTAAAGGTAATTGTATGGCAGTGAGATACTTTGGCAACATGCCTTCCATTCTCTTCCAGATAAAACTCAGTGTTGGGGTCATTCCACTGAAACTGGAATTCTGCCCAGGCTCACACTTAAATCAGGCTACCTGAAGGGAGACTTGACCCTTTGTCATCAAAGTACTGCCTGGAAATTGATTTGGAACTAAGAAAGTCTTAAGCATAAGAAAAAGAATCAGACATTTATCAAGATTTGCATGTAGCATTGAGTCTATAGACACAATCACTGTTCCAGTGTTTTAGGACTGATCAGGCAGGTTTAGCTGAAGACATATCTGGTTAATGGAACCCCTGTCATCTTGGGGTTTTCTGAGCTAGTAATATTGAATAGAATCTGAGGTGCATTATTTCAATTTACAAGACTATTTTGAAAGAATTGGAACCCACATGAAGTCAAGATTTCTTATATCCTGTAGTCAGGAATTTGCTGAAACAGCAAAAATCCTGATTTTTCTTTTCGGCCAGGAAATCCTAACCCTTGACTAAATTTTCTTACAGGCACTCAAAGGGATATCAGACAAGTAAAGAACATAAAGTATATTTTAAGTAACTTGATTGTAAAATCCTAATTGAAATATCTCATACTTGAATTTCAGATTTATTTAACATGGAGCTGCTAAAAGTAGAGCCTTGGTATAGAAAAATTAGTATTGCGTTGCTCTAGTGGAAAAATTATAAATGAAAGTGAAAAAAATTCTTACAAGAATTAAAACAGTTTGCTTCCACTCAGATTGGTGGAGGCCTGGGTTTTGAAACTGATTTCCAGTGGTGTTTCAATTTATGTTACAATGTTTTATTAGATACATATGGATATACTGTGTTCTATAATCTGAGATGTTTGCAAACCGCATGCAGAGATTCATTTAGCATTGCTACTATTACACTTAAGCTTCAAAACCTATGGGTAAATTTTTTAACTTCAGAAGGCCAAAATAAAAATAGCTTCAGGAGTGCATATTGGCATGCCAGAGGAGGCTGGCCTCGAAATGTCAGTATTTGCAAGAATTTTTCTTTTATTCAAAATAAAATAGATGCGCATACTTGCCACAAATTGGATCTTGAGCCCCAAAATAAGACATTTCCCTGTTGACACTAATGGATATGCTCCTGAAAACTGCAAAAATTATCTGAGCCATATATGATTTTATAACTCTGCACTAAACTAAAAGAAGAATCCAGCAAATAAGCAAAATAGAATGCAGTGAGCAGGTAAGCCCACCATATATATAACTTCTTATTATTAGGTTTTGTAGTTGTTTTTCTGTTTAATATTTTTAGTCATCATAATTCCTTACAAAGTGTCACAGGAATACAAGAGAGGATGGTGATGCTCTTGACTTAAATGTTGCCAATTTAATGTGGTACATTCTCCTTTTCAAGTTCAAACTAGAAATGAGGTGGACCAAATATCAAGCAGACTACTATCTGAAAAGAAGAACATAGAAGAGTTGAAGAAACTTAACAATATTATATTAAAGCATCTGAATCAATCCAGAATTAAGGAAAAGCCTTCTGATCTTCGTGCTTACTTCTTTACCCATGCTGAGCTCAAAGTCCCTGGAGAATAAATTTCTTTGGAATGAAATTCAGCATATTCGTGACTCAGACATGTTCACATATGGCACACAGGCTGCTGAAACATGGTTGCTAGAACCTTGCTGGAAAAGCCAGCTGAATGAAAAACATTAGCAATTAGTATTTTACCCTGCTTTACACGGACATAGATTTGTCATAGGAAGCCCATAGGATTCACAATAAACAATGGATTGTCAGTTTGGGCAAAACTTCCAGGTTCCCTGTGCATTATAAATCACAGGGGTAAGGGCCTAGTTTCACTTTAAATGTAAGTCAATCACAGAAAATCACGAGTTCTATTCACATGATTCCATCATGGACTTGTTCACTTAATCATTCTTCTGTTATCTTTGTACAAGCTTTCTGCTTGTTTCTATTGCTATTTGTATTTAAGGATAACTTTGGATTTCATAACTTATAAATAAATCCATTTCTGGTCTAGAGTTTTGTGGTTTTCCCTTCTGTGCATCTAAATGTACTGATATACTACTCTTTTTGTGAAAAAAACACCCAAACTTGAATAACAACAAACCCTTTCATAAGACGCCATAATCAGCCCAAGTTTGTATTGACAGAGTGAGTGTCCTATTGCTTTGCATGGAAAATGTGTTTAGAGGACTCAGTCTGGTTATGTCACAGCATCATCACAGCCACACTATCTCATGGCAATGCCAATACACTGTACTCAAAATCTGCAGGTGAAGCCTAAGCGTTTTTATAAAGTGATGTGGGGAAAAAACTACTTTTTCTTGTACTCCTCCCTATAGTTTTTGCTGGTCACCATCAGAGAAAGACCAGATGAAATATGGTTGGAATCTTCATGGTTTTAATGTCAAGTGATATCTCAGAGGCTGGAAGGAGCCACCCTCTCTGAATTCACACTGTTGTGGAGACAGACACCTAAAAATGTGATCACATAAGGGACTGCTGGGTAGCTGCGCCGGCAGTTTATATACAGACACGAACAGGGCGGGACCACTGATGGATGTGTCGGAACCGTTTATTTTCCAGAATCTTTATAATACATAGTTTTGTCTAGGCAAAGATCCTGACAGTTCGCATCCAGGCAGCAAGCCAAAGAAACTCGCTTGTTACAAGTCACCAAATACTCATCTTAGCCAATTACACAGAGAGAAAGCATATTGACAGTGATTCTATCCAATCAACATATGCACACGTAGCTGGGGTTAAAACAATGCTGGCTTGTTCATTTATAAGAAAACAAAGCATAAAACCCTATTCATAATTTCAACCTTGCTATAGAAACTTTTTGCAACTTAGAAAGTTATTCCGAATTGCTAATACATAGCTCTATTGTTCTATTCCTCACATCTTCGCTACAGCTTAACAAGATGCATCAGCAATATCCATAACTCTGCTGCACTGAGGCCTGTCTGTTTTCCCACAAACCTGAAACTCTCTAACTTTATGGATTCCTACAGGTAGCTTTGTAATTTTTTTAGTATTCAGAACCTTCTACTGAAATATACATAAGGAAGGCACCTTCATACTCAAGCAATAAATTGGTTACTCTCATCATGACAGTGGAATGGCAGCTGACGCTATGGAATATGTCCAGCATCTTTTGTTTTACTTAAAGTTCTCATTCTCATCCAATTATTTCTTATTTCTTCTGGACAGTTTTACAAAAAAAGTCACCAAACTCAACAGCTAGCATTGCAGTCTTCTGTTCCAGAATTCATGATATTCTTTCTGTGATGACTACTTCATTGTCTACAACAAAGGGAAGAACTAAGTCCAGGAGAAATTCTTGGTATCACTCTACCTGGATTTGCCCACCAATTCTATTCCGGCTATTATGAGTGCTTTCTTTTACACTTATGTTTTACATCACCTTCTTTCTATTTCCTGATTTTTATTTTCCTGGTGTATTACTGTCAACTTATTCACATGAAAATGGTTAAGATTGGATTCAAGAATTCATTGCTCCTGCTGTTACTTCCCAGCTGCAATTTTACTTATCTCCTCTGGACATCACAAGTAGTTTTTACAAAGGTGACTCTAATACAGTTATCAGAGAATGAAAATATAAGTGTAGAGAACTTGTAAAGAAAGGAAACCTGAAGTCTAACCCAAACATCTTTCTGTAAATATTATTAAATGATAAAAGCAAAGGTATCTTAAGACTAAAATCATGACACTTGCAATGTTGCTTCTCTGTTCTTCTCTGAGCTGTCACCTGCTTTTTAGTGACAGTATTAATTTCTCATCTCTCCCACTCCCATTATAGCCACTGTAACTGCTCTCAAGCTCCTGCCTTGTAATGACACACATCCATACTTGTGAGTCAGGGAGAAACACCAGTATTTGACATTCAGTGTATCTCAAATGTGGATTTGTCACATCCCTCATTACAACAGCAGTTATCAGAGCAGTCTGTGGTCTGCTAGAACTGATACCAAGAGCCATAAGATTTTTTTTTTCTGGCAGGAAACTGTAAAAAAAGAAGTGTGCTAGAGCAGCAGTCCCCAAAGGTATGAAAGTTTCCTCATCTCTCTGATGTTGTCCTCAATTATTCTTAATCTGGTTGTTCAATCAGTACTCATAATAAATCCACTTTTTCTGTCTCTGCTATTGATTAGAACTGTTGTTGCTTGATTCCAAGTTTTCATCCTGCAAGATGGTCAGTGATCTCAACTGGCCCAGACCTATGACCAGCTGAGTCATAGGAATGTACAGGCATGCTTAGTGTCCTACAGGACTGAGGCCCCAAATGATCCTTTTCATATTTAATTGCTTCTTCACTTGCAGTGATCAGCAATTAAGATCAGTGACTGAAGAGATGCAAAGGTCAAATGTTGATCCTGCTAGTGCTGCTAAAACACACCCAATGTTGGGAGATACTTGCAGACACAGAGGGTGTGGGGTAGCAGTGATTAAGGCTGCCTTTGGCTTCTCAGCTCAAGTTTACAACAGTTAGCAATATCCATTTACTGTCAGAGCTGCTTCTATATGACATCAGAGCAAGGGCTGAGAACAGAGTACCACAATCCCTCCTTCAACACTTTCTGGAGGGCCCCCTACAATCTCCTTTAGGGGAACTTTTCTGTCTAATCTACTGACAGTTGGGTAGTCCCAAACAAACCAATATTTGACTCAAAACCTCCTACAAACCTGACCCTGAAGCGAATTTCAGCTCAGTTCATAGCCCCCTAATCCTTATCTCAAATAAACAGCTAAGAAAGCTCCAAGCTCCAGCTGCATGTGATGTAACCTCTGTGCTGTACATGGATGTTTTGATATCTCCTGCAGATGTAAGTTCTGTTCCTGTATAGCTGCACATCTCAAGGGCCTTTGCAATGTCTGGTGTTACAACCAGAGGAAGATGGTCTGACAGCTTCATCTTACAGCAGTCACAGCTGTTCTTGGTAGTACTGCTTCTTCCCTTTTTCTTTTATTTGCAGGCTGCAGAGGTATCTACCCAAGGTAATTCATTCACCTTTCAGTAATTCCACTGTAAATGAAAAGAGTGCACAGAGGGTTCAGATAGATTTCACAACATGCCACCCACACTCACCTGCTGCAAGTACTATCATTGCTGAAATGACAACATGGTTTCAGGAAATCTTCTGCTGAATAAACCTGAACGATGCTAGAGAAATGCTGGTAAGCAAAGAAAAAATGGAATATTTAACCAATAATATACCTCCACCTCCCATCAAAGGCATCATCATGCCAGTCCCTGAAGGGCTGGCTGAATCCTTACGTTGTTAGGTAATATCAGTAGACAAAATACTTTCTTGCCTTAGTTAGCTTGCTGATAAATTCACTCCCTTGTTCCAGATATCCACATCAGCTCTTGTTCTTGTTAACATCAAACCATCAGAGAGTATCTGACTAGAAAATAGTATCTGACAGTATCTGTGGGGGGAATATGCATTACTAAAGAGTAGGGGGTCAGCTGGGGCAGGCATTTGCTTGCCTTGCTTGGGGTCATGTTACCTTGAGAGTATCAGCTTGTACTTGGCCTTGTGCTGCTCTAGAATGAAACAGCTCAAGCTCAACATCTACAAACAGTTTGTAAGAACTGAGGGCAAAATATCCTTTATAGACACCTGTCCCTGTCAAGGGTTACATAAATCTGAACAGTGGGCACCTTCACCAAACCAGGCACAGACAATAAAGAGAGATTCAGAGAGACAATGAAATCCATCCCTCTGCCTGGCAGCAGCATTCAATTTACTCAGATTCCTGACAGAGGCTTGTCTATTCACGTTGTAAAATATTCAAATGGTGAACTGTCCATGGGCCTCCCTTTCTAATGTTCAGCTAAATGAACAGGGTTAATGCTATTTTTCCTGAAGTCTAACTAAAATTTTCCCTGATGAAATATAAGCCCATTATCAACTAATTCCTTGTGAACATGAAAAACAGTTTGTTCCTTCCATTTTTTCACTTATTTGATATTACACTAATTTCCTGCAAAAAAAAAAAAAAAATTAAAAGATTAAGAAAGCCTTTTTGCCCTCTGAGATACCTGCAATTTTAACCTAGCATTTATTCCTAAAGTCTAGTATGAGTTCAGTTCATGTGCTTTTTTCACTGGTAACAGTACAAAGCTGAACACAGGTTATAAAAAACAATAATGATGACGTGAGAACTCTGTATGTGGAAAAAGAGAAAACACCAGAAGTGGCAAAAGGATTTGTCACAAGTTTGTTAGAACACACACTCTCGAAGGTGATCTGCTGTGTGTGGCACACAATCCAAACTCTTCAGGAATCCTAAATATGGTCAAGGTATTTGAAAAATGAGCAGAGTGGAATAGTGTTGAACAAAGACAAGGATGATCGTCAGAAGTATATGAGGAATATACTCAATAAAATAGCTCAACAAAAATATAACAAAATATGAGTATATGAAGTATATGGGGAACAAAATCCCACTTCATCTGGTTTTGAAGTCTTTGAAGATCAAATATTTACTTTTGTTTTATCAAACATAGTCCTGCAAAATTGCACAAGACTGCCTACAAATATGAATTTTCAGGTCCAAAATTCCAAGTTTTTTTATTAATTTCACCCTGTCTGACTGGAGTTTGTCTTCTTGAGATACAGAGCCTACCCCATTGGAAATGCCAGCAAAGCAATGTGCTCCGTGAAAGCTTTACTGTTTTAAAAATATCTATTTTGACAGACAAAAATGCAATTAGTTCTAATTAGAACTCTGATTAAGAAAAACAAATGATAAAACAAATGCCAAGTAGAAACTGAAAAATAGATTCATGTTTTGAGTAGCAACTGAAAATCATTTGTCCAAGAGAATGAGTTGGTGAATAATGAAAGTTGGATCAAAACCTCAGATCTCAGCCCAGTGCTACTGGGATTAAGAGGATTGTTCTTTTCAAATAAGAAAAAAAAAAAGCACCTTCAGTCCATTACATGTTAGTGTTCTTATTTTCCTGATGGATTAACAAGAATACTAAGATTTAAAGAGAGGGATGGAGGGGGTGAGTGTACTGTCACTTCCTCTGGGATACATAAGAAATAATAACAATGAGGCCAAAGAACTTAGTCCCATTCAAGAAACCAATGAATCTTAGAATTTAAGAAAAGGCTTTTATAGACTCTGTTTCCGATCCTTTCTCTGGTTTCTGGGCCACACTTCAGCGATGGAAATGCTGTCCATGATTCACTGATGAGCCAGCAAAACCCCTGAATAGTAATGAGAACCTTCCAGCAGAAACAGTCACAGCACAGTGCTGCTGCTAATTTGTCACTGTGAGCAAACCACATTACACACAAGGGTGAAAGGACAATTTAAAAATCGATTGCCTGCCAATTTAAATATCTATTAATAATTATGGGTTTGCTTTTGAGTTCTGCACTGCTCATTTAATCTTAATATCTTCTTCATCACATAACTGACTTTGGAAAACAGTGTCTGACTACAAGGTGACATGAAATGCTGAAACTCCCAGCCACCCTTTACTCCTCAGCAAAAGCTCATGGATAATTCGTTAACTTTGCATTTTTAGAGTGGATTATTTTTTGTTTATTTTTGTCGGTTTTGGGGGGTTTTTTGGGGTTTGTTTTTGGGTTTGTTTGTTTGTTTGTTTTGGGGTTCTATTTTTTTAAGCTTTAGTTTTTTCTTAAAGCAACAATGAAATATTTTCTTCAGAAGAAGTCTCCTTGACTACTCAAAATTATATGGGTGGATATTCATCATGAATTGGGGTGACAGGACAATGGTTCAAACTGAAGAGAGAGAATTTAGGTTAAATATACAGAAGAAATCCTTTACTGTGAGGGTGTTGAGGGAAAGGAACAGGGTGCCCAGGGAAGCTGTGGATGCCCCATCCCTGGCAGAGTTCAAGGCCAGGTTGGATGGAGTACTGAGCAGCCTAGTCAGGTGGTCTCTGTCCATGGCAGAGGGTTGGAACTACATGATCTGTAAAATCCCTTCCAACTCAAACCATGCTATGATTCTGTGATTCTGTATGTAGGTAATAACAAAAATATTTTCAGTGATTTTTTAACAGAATGTATGAACATGGATTCTATGTCTTTTCATGCATCCACATTGGTATGCTTGAGCTGCTATTTTGATCTGAAACAGCTTTTAGGTTGCATTTCTTGCATGGATATGATGAATCAATGCTCCAGCTCCCCGAGGTCCCAGTGTTTAGGAGCTGGCTTGAGGCTACATTTAGCTTCATGCAAAAATCTGCAGCAGGAGGATCCCAGCTATGGGCACCGAGTCAGCTTGCTGAAGTACATGGGCAGTGAATGAAATCCAGGCAACTGATTCAGCATCTATAAATAAATACTGATGGACTCACTTAAGGCCTTCTCCTCGAGGAGGAATGGTACTGACAACACATCAAGATAAACTGATAAAAGAGGAAAACCTCCTGAATTTGAAACCTCTTCCCTAACGCTGTTCACATTTCTCGTTATTCCGCAAAAAGCAGCCTCCAGCCTGCGCAGATGCTTCGGTGCCTTTGTTCACGGGGCAGCGGGGGCTGCCAGCGCGGCATTCCCGGCGGGAGCGCTGGAAAAGCCG